>NC_083465.1:14235800-14343300 GCF_030014155.1 Tachysurus vachellii
AGTCTTGCTCAAGTTTGAATCATTCTCACCTAATCTAAAATGTATCTCCTGGTCTTAATTGAAGTGCAGAAGGAGTGAGGGAGAAGTAATTTAAAACCTGATCTCTTTGCTACTCGTGTGACGTGCTGCAGCCTCAAGACAGTATTATGTGTTTAGTCTGGCATTAAGATACAGTGCGTTTGGTCAGGCTTCAGGCCCAATGAAATGACAGGGAAAAAACTTAAATTAATTAAACTTTATATTCTGGGAATAACATCAGTTACAAATCAGGGAATTGGGGACAGGTAATTCTCTTACAAATTAATAAAAACAAACTTTTTATATGCACCCAGCTGTGATTCGGGTTTACTCTATTTAAAAGACGGACTTGAGATGGCCATGTAAAATGCTATGGTTTTGCTGTTTTAATTATAGAATTAAAACTGTGTCCAGCATCTTTTTACAGATGTGAAATTTCAGCAAATTTAAATGAACAATGGTGACAATGGTTTAATTGAGAAGTTTAATTGCCTCTAATTCTAAATTTAACCTGTGCTATATTATTTAAGGCTTTATTCAAATTAAGACACTACACTATGTGCAATTGCACATCCCCATTATAAGGAAAGTCCTGTATTTGCATTTTTGTACATGACAATGAAAACTGTCTGCCACAATATAAAAATGTGGATGCAATTTCATTTTTAGTGTCTAAACTGGTGAACAACTTGCCATATTGAAAACAGCTCATGCCTGGATTCATCTAAAAATAAAACTCCTTTGCCTTTTGAACGGTGACGAAGTCATTATACTGTAAGTTTAAGTTGCAGTGAGGGAAGATACTATTGTGCTAAATATATGAATATCACAAATACTAAGGACTTTATAAAGCTGGTGCAAAATGACATGTCATAACAGATTTCCTCTTGTTTTTTTCTGAATGGATTCTTGATCTGCTGTATTCTTAGTGATGCTGACTTTGCAAACTCACAGTAAGTAACGGATAGGCTTCAAGGTCAGTTTTATTACGCTATACTTACTGGGAATAGCAAACAAACAATAGTGGCAAACACATCCTCATGGCCTGCTCTATATAACAGGATAGTCATGTCACAGTAAGAGATATGTAATAAAAATGTATAGAAAGGTTATTCAGGAACAAAAACTGTATGAAACATCACATTTGTCTTTAGGGTTTCTTTTTCAGCACAATGAAAACATTTCTCAGTTCCCCTAACATTTAGTTCTGTTCCAGCAAGTATGTTGTGCATTACATGTGATGACTGATTGTAAATAGTGGGCTGTATTCTTGAGTACTTTTGAATTATTGCGTGTATTGTAGCTGTACATGCATATAGTCTATCACAGAAGGTAAGATATCTGATTATAGTGTGTTCTGGTATTTTTTTTTTAGTTCAGTAAAAAATTATTGAATGAATAGATGGAATGATGGATGACAAGTCTAGAATCAAGACACACTGGAACCCTGAATGTGTAATGTGTTCAAATGTGTGCTGGTGCACATTTATGTAAAGAAAAAAGTTATGTGTAAAGGTTGGTTAATGTTATTGGATGCTGTTAAATGTCTGCAACAAGATATTTTTTTTCTCTTTTCTAAAACAGTGACAATATTTTAATATTTCTTTTAATATTCACTCTGTGGCAGTGTGAGATTTTATAATATAATAAGCTGCAGGTTTCTGAGAACATTTTGAATATCAGGGTGTGATATATCTTTGCTCAAATATGTCTGTATTCAAATGCACACTGGAGTCTTGAGGAATACATTTCTCCATTTGTTGATAAGAGATTCGTGTTTAGTGATGCCTGAAATGATTTCCATCCACACGGTGAGCCTGAAAGGAAGACAGTGGGTGAGAGCAAGTGGGCAAGAGAGAGAGAGAGAGAGAGAGAGAGAGAGAGAGAGAGAGAGAGAGAGAAAGTGCAGACAGAAAGTTAGCAAGGAGAGATAGCCCACTGGGATGCATAAAGAGGTAAGTGAATGAGAAATGGCAAGAAGTAGAGGTGAAAGGCACACAAAGACACAAAAAGCTAAAATGAAAAAAAGTGTGAACTAGAGCTGAGTTACAGTAAAGTTTTAACAGCAGATACTCACTGAATCCATTATTACTACATATGTTTATTCCTCTGTTTCTGTTGCTCCTGCTTTTGTCGTCCAAGAGAACTTTAGCGTAGACCAACGACTTTCATAGTTCTCTGATTCGGCTCTAAGTAGGTGTGTGCCATTCCCACCATCGAGGGCAAGCCAAGAAGCAAGCAAGGACAAAGAGAAAGACAGACAGAGATACACTGAGACATGTTCTCAGTGACTGGAGGTTTTTCAGGAAGGCTGTAGAGGAGAAGGAAAACAATGCTTTATTTGAATGGGGACAGGAAATTGCAGGGTCAAAACAAGGGGTTAGCAAAGCTGATGAAGCTACAGCAGCGTGATTATGACATTAAGACCGAGGCTTCCTTCCTGTGTGTGTAATAGGCTCCTACTGGTGTAATAAACTGATCGAAGGACATAAGTTAGTTTCTCTCCAAAAATAGCCTGGACACTGTGGGCACCAATAAAGTGTCATTCACAGCGCTGTTGCCAGGTGGTGAAAATAAAATTACCGTATGTCCCCAAACAACCATATTTTAGTCTAACCTGTATTACATATAAAATTCAATTCCCCTGTTCTTTCATCACTTTAATTACTGGATAGTAATTTAAGGCCACAAGACTGTGGATCTGCGTTGCTACAGTACCTAATATTCCTCAGTTAACCCCTTAAGATCTATTAATTTATCTTTACCATTTTGTTTCATTGTGATTACTGAATGTGATTACACTTGTCGAATGACTGCATAATAAACTGACATCAACAGGTTAATTGTGTAGGGAATTATGTAACACTGTTAATCCTTATCTTAACAATGAAGATTGTTCTCATTACTATTTAGAAATGTGTGAACCATGATCTTTGGGAAAGACCACAAATGTATTATTCTGGTAAAATCTCCAGTACTCAAACCAAATGAAATAAGAAAATCCTTCAATACAGACAGAATAATGTATAAAACAGGCCACACAGCTCCTAGATGGATTGAATTTATATCATTAAACAGAAGCAGCACCAAAATAACAAAATACATTATTAGGCTTTGGCTGATTTATTTCTTGGTTAGAGTACTTATTGTTATGTACTTATTGTTGAAAGTGTCAGGTTACGCATAGTGAAATGCCATTTGGCTAATTATTCTAAGCCGCTTCAATGACACATCCATAACATCATCTGTGTGACTGAGAAGGTGGCTGTGAAATACAATAGCAGGTGTAATGAACATGCAGAAGATGCATTACCGTCTTTAATTCCGCATCCAATTTTCAAAATGCCATTGGATGAGAAACTAGATATAGTACATTCATCTGTTAAAAGTAAGAGGTTAAAAAATATCTATTTATTTTAGTTTAATTAAATTTCGTTTTTTAAATTCAATTTTAACAATTTTCAAAAATCTTTGACTGTACATATTCAAGTGCAATTCTGTAAACCCAAGCTTTTAACCCTGTAAAACCCAAATATTGAAAAAAAAAATAACTAGAAATAATAAGAACAAAAAATTTGTATATTGTTTTAGGAGGCCTCTGATGTAGAAATTAAAGATTTTTCAATTTTTTTTTTTACATTTTAGTAAGTTTTTAGGGAAATGTTGTAATATTGCAACGTTGGGCTCTGCTAGGAGCAGAATCTCTGTATTTGTACTCACTTTGTCTGAACAGATATGCAGAGCATTTAAGCATGCTTTTGCAGGGTTGATTGCTTACTTTGCCCCAACAGTATATATCATGAGTAATATTCACCCAGAATCATATTTTGTATGAATAAGCATTTATCAATATAAATATTGAAAAAAATATATATAAAAAACTTTTTCTTCTGTCACGTTCAGTGTGGTTTGAAGTCTGTGATTAATTGCAGTGATAGTCCCTAAAACAGTTCTTTTCTTCTGAGAAGCACAGGCGAACATTGTACTTGCTACACAGTGTGTTTGTGTATCCATTATTGCAGTAAACTGAAAGAATAGACTAACTGAAAGATAGATCTAAGTATTATCCATCAAAGTATTATCAGTTCAATGCAAATGCTAATCAAAATTACACTACTACAGTACATTCAAACAATTCTCTCTGGATGGCCTATTATGCTATCTACTGTACTTATCATACTAAAAGGAACACATGCATCCCCCATATCACAGGTTCATATTCAACTTACAATTACAGTATAAGCATCAGGGCAGTTTCCGAATTCATTATAGTGTTAACATCAATTCCTCTTTGCCAAAGCCAACACATGATCAATGATGGAGACCCCAGTGCAGAAACTGGCTACAGCAACATAAGTTCAAAGCCATTGCCAGGAATCTTGTGTATCTCCAGGCTGTCCATGTGGGGCAATCCTCAGCAGCAGCAATCAGCCTTCAAGTGATGAGACTCCTATCAGAAGTAGGGCATTGGGATGGATCAGGCTGGACCGGAGAGCAGAAGCCGTCAGGATCAGTGGATCACATTAATTTAAGAGCTTTTAAGTTTTCACTGTTTTGTGCCATTAGGTTTTCTTGAGCCTGAATCATATGTTTGGAGATAGACTTCCACAAGTTTCTCACTTTAATTTCTGGCTGATGTCTCAAGGTTTTGCTTCAGTGTTTCTTGCTAATGTTCCATCCCACTGAAGCCATCTATCTGTATACATCTAAGTGTTTCCTCCCTTTTCCTCCCTGTAAAAGCACCCTCACAACATTGTGCTGCCTCCCCATGCCTTACAATCAGGACGGTGTTCTTCAGATTAAAAGCTTCATTCTTTTTCCTCCATATATAGCTCTGAAGGTTAATGCATGGTCCATTTGTGAGAACTCCCTCCAAAAGGCTAAGTTTCCGTCTGGGTGATAAACCTGCATACTTCATTCTTGCTTTTTCATTCAAGCACTACAGCCTTTCATGCCATTATGAATTAAAGTGATACCTCGAGATACGAGTGCATTGACATACGAATTTTTTGAGATACGAGCTGTAATTCGACCAAATTTTTGTCTTAATATACGAGCAAATTTTTGAGATACGAGCATCCGAGCCGCCGCTGCCGAAACAAAGATCCCCAACAACCACGTGTGCTCTGTTTCCCCACCTCAGCTTCCCGCGTCTCACTCGGTTAAAGCCGCCTTTCCACTGCACACGACAAACGACACTCGATAAACAGGAAGTCATTCATTTCCTATGGAGAGTCGCAAAGGCGCTACGTGAGGTGCCGACCATCTGCGGGTCCGTAATTTTGATCCGTTTTGAGCGTTGGAACCGTAAAAACATTTGAACTTGTGCGACTACACCGCATCTGATATGCCGACCGGACAGGTTTTTATTAAAATGACCGGCAGATGTTAGTGAGGAAAGAGTGACAAAAAAGGCAAAAACAAGTGAAGAGAAAAGCGCTGAAGAAAATTAAGCAAAATTAATGTAAAGAAAACAGAAATTGTAGCAATTAAGTTCAGTTAAGTTAAGAGAATTTCAGTTCTGTCAGGACCACTTTGTCAAATGAAAATTTATTAGATGATATGCATACAGTTAGTGTTGGCGGTATGGTTCTGTTCTGGACAAAAATCCACGCGCCCGTCCGTGCGCATGCGTGGTCAGAGCACGGAGAGCAGCGAATAGAATAGAATAAACCCCCGTATAACAGAACCACTAATCATGCATAGTATTAGATATGCTCGCTTACGCGTTTTTGGAAAGTAATAAATGAATGAATGGATAAATAAATAATTAAATAATTTGAGAGAGAGGGAGAGAGAGAGAGAAATATGTGGAGATTTATGACGTAAACTGGTACAAGGAACACAGGTTCCGGCATGGTGGAGTCGGGGTTGGAGGAGGGAGTTTAGATCGCAGCAGCAGCGAAGCGCTAGAGCGGCTCTATGAATGGGAATTTAAATGGTCGGGTAATATGGATGTCGTAACCGGATTGTTGTGCGTCGTGGACAGCTGATTAACAGCTCATGCACGCTTGACGACGTGGCCTGCCAGAACTAACGCGATGCTTGATTTAAGTTCGTTAATTTTATTGAAGTTTAGTTAAGTTCCATTTAAGTGTAAAGTAGCATTAAGAGTGTACAGTAGCGAGTAAGTGAACAAAAGCGAAAGTGTACATACGAGACAAAATTCCTCCTCTTTACTCCTCCCTCAACCTCCGTGCGCATCTTCCGTAAAGTAAAACCAGCTTATTTTTTTAACATTCTTTTATTACTGTATGTTTGTATACAATATTTGTCATTTATAAACACAGGTACTGTACATTTTTCATATTCAAAACACATAAACAAAACAACTGGAGTGGAATTTTGCGAGCTGGAACGGATTAATGGGATTTCAATTCATTTAAACGGGAAAATTGTTTTGAGATACGAGCAATTTGAGATACAAGCAAAGTCACGGAACGAATTAAACTCGTATCTCGAGGCATCACTGTAATTTGTTCCTGCCTCCTCAATACTGCAGGATCTACTGTACATGCTATTTGTGTTTCACAATTTTTTTTTAATTTGCCTATAGTTGTTTATAGAGCTGTAGTTGTTGGGTCCAAATTGATTCAAACAAAAAGGAGAACCTTGAGGAAGCTCACTTTTTTTTCTGATGTCTAGACTGAGTTGTTTGGATTCTCCCATGGTATCAAGGGCAAAAAGGCACTGACTCTAAAGGTAGGCCCCATTACAGCCGCAGGCACACCGCCAAATAAAGGCCCAATCACACTAGACTTTTGGCATTAAACATTTATTTGACGATCGCTGCAAACATAGGCGGCAAATATTCAAAATATTTGTATCGTCAGAGATTTAACCAACTAATGTGTCTAAGTTGATGGATCTACAGTAAACCCTACTATAGACTCATGCTTATTTTATATTACCCAGTATACTCAGTATCCTCCATGTTGGATTTTTTGAAGAGGTCATGCAGTGACGTGTCAGTTTTAGGTTGGTCACACGTCTTCATTTGCAGGATAGAGTACAACAAACTCTTAAATGAATGCAGCAAAATGAGCTTGTGTTTCAAATCTCCAGCATTCACATGCAAGTGGATGGAAGTCAATGGAATAAAAAGTGTAGTGTGACCAAGTATAAACTCCTAATTATGACAATTGGCTTCTAAAAGTCATTAAATCAATTTCTGGAGTCTTCCAGATGTCAATTAGACAGCCAATTAGGGTAATGTAAACTTATGACCTACTAGAATTCTGATATAGTGAACTAATGCTGATATATAGTGTCTCTAATCAATTGGTTTATGATTATAGTTTATAATTTTAGCATTTGATTTCAGTGTTGAGCTTCGGTACTTTACATGAACGATTACTCAGGTTCTATAGATTAACAATCACAGCATATTTTAGCTGTGGAATTATGGAATTAAGTTGTACAAAGGGCTAAATTATTATTTTTTTTAGATCTACTGAAGAAACAGTTATTCACAGTATTTTGTTATTATGGAGAATTTTGTTTTGCTTTCTGTTCCTTTGATGTGGATATATTTTTATTGAGAACATAAAATATGAATACTGTTTACACAAGAAATATCAGTATTACTATTAATAATGACAGCTCCCTGGTTTGAGCATGAGCTTCTGTGTGGAATTTTGTATGTTATTCCGTGTCACAAGAACTCCATGGCCCAAAAAATTTCAATTCCCAAAAATCCGTTCACACTTCCTTGCTCAATTCTCTGATCAGTGTTCAAGTTCAAGATTGTTTTTTTGCTTTGCTACTGTGTTGTTTGATTTGCTTCCTTATTATGGTTTTTGACCATTTGGACTGGATTTTTGACATTGTTTTTAACTTTCAATTTTGTGTTGTTTGCCTAATGTTAGTGCTGTATTTATTTAGACTTGCCTACAGTGTCACTAGTCCGATCCTAGCCAGATATCCATGTGTGGGTTGGATTGGCTACACAAATTTGCCTCTTGATGAATGATGATGCTGAATAAGTGGGAGAATGTGTGTGTAGGTTCCTGTATGGTGGCTGGCATCTAGAATTTAACTGCTACCCACTGTTTTGGGGATAGGATCATAATCATAATGTTTTGTTTTTATATTTATTTTAATTACACCAGTGCACCTGTCATTTACAGTACTTATGGAATTGCTTGGTTAAGCAATGCTGGGAAATAAATGATCTGATCATTGATCACAGACAGATCACCCGCTCTGCTCACTGGCTCCAAATTTCTGATATTCCCTGTGAATTATTAACTACACACAGTTTGCTACATGCAGTCTGAGCCTTGTTTCTTGTTGTTGTTGCCTGTGTATCTAATCCTGAAACAAAGTGTCCTCTGATGTGCTTCTGTTTGTCTTTGAGCAAAATCGAACGAGAATTCTGATTAGATGCTGGACACCATGAAACTTACATCAGTCAAATTCATAGAAATCAAAATGAATAGATGGGAGAAATGCCATGTTATTGTTGTTAGTTATTAATATTTCTCTTATCATTTTTATTTTATTTATCAGAAAGAGAGCAGTGACTATCTATATCAGAACCTTTAGGAATTTGCTGATTTTCTTATGATTGTTTTGGCCAAAGATAATTGATATTCCTGCTGCTTTTTTTTTTTTTTTTCAAAATTACTTGGAAAGAATCCTACTTGAATTGGGAAAATTTGCAAGCGCACGATTCTTCTTTTAGCTATATTAATGTTTGACCCATGGAAAACAACGATGGCTTTGGCTAAATGTGTGTTGAGATGTCACTTGATGTGTCTTTGCCCAAATCTGTAAAAAATCTGCAGTAATTTTGAAAAAGTTGGCTTGATTTTGCTTTAACAGCTGTTATTGCATAACCTTGAAATCCTGCCCAATAAACGTTTTAAACTATAAAAAGAGAAGGACAAAATGACCTGATAATGCAAGTGAATTTAATTATTCCTGATCATTAGTGTTTATTGTCCTCTCATTATGTAAATTCACTCCATTTCCTTATTCAATTAAGTATTCTGGACTATTTTTGGCTTTAAAACATAATGTCGTGCACCACTGTCCAAAATTGTTTCTTGACATTATTAAATTATGGTTGACTGTATGTTTAGTAGCAGCAAGCCATATTTAGCTCGGACGGGATGTTAATGGCAGAGCTACTAGCAAAAATGTCTCCTTATTAAAAACCTAATGGGCCAAAGGTTAAATCTGTCTGTAAATCTTATGGCTAGAATTTAAACAGTGCTACAGATTCTGCCAGACTCTGCCAGAAGGAAACATCTCATGAATTCCTCCTCTTACAGTGTTTCCTGGTTTATCCTATGTATTGTAATTTGCCTTGATAAATAATACACAGAGCATCCACACTTGAGTCCTGATTCCGTCAAAAATCAAAAATGTTTGTGTCTAGCATGTTAAGCGCTACTGTACTTGTTCTGTTTTTTGCAAACTTATTTGACTGTTATCTATGTCACTCTGTCTTGTTTTTACATAATCACACTGCTATATTTGCAGCTTTTGTTCTTGGTCATTATGTGTTCTTTTGTCTTTGTTTCATTGGTTCATGTCCTTGGTTCACGGTTCATGTATCATGCTTGATACATGCTTGATAAATGGATAGCATGTGTATTTTCTCAGTTATTTTTTTTTTTAAATAATGTGATTTATTAAAACCTTCATGTGCTTGTATTTCCTCCTATTTGTCCTAAATGATGACATCAGCCTCCCACTTTCAAATGCCAAAAAACAGGCTGTGCACATGGTAATTACTGTCCTCTTTGACATATGATTTCTTTGTGACACTTATCACCATGTCTTGCATTGTGGAATATTGTTCAGCTGTTTCTCTGGTTTGTCATTGCCAGCCCTCAATAGCTGTGAAACCAAGATGTGACTAAGACTAGTTGTGATGGTGCCTACAGTATGTAGCAGCTGATGTTTAGGTGAAAAAAAGCACTGGTAGGCCTGCTTACAGCTAAAATATGATGTGACCACTTGAAGTCAGTGATGATGGAGAAAAGCTGAAATTATGAACCTTCTCCACAGCACCTGCTGTGATGTAAAGGAGCATGTGATCAATTCGTAATTCCTCAAATCAATGAAGGGCTTTTTAGGCACCCTGACACTGGGAGACAAATTACTGTCCTGACACTACACTGTCAAGAGTCTTGACCTCCTCCCTGTAAGCTGTCTCATTATTGTTGGGGGTCAGGTCATCTCTGACAGTGTCTTCTGTATATTTTATAGTGGGATGAGAGCTGTGTCTGGCTCCTTAGTCATAGGATAACTAAGATAGGAGTAGTAGACTCACACACTACATTTTGGGGTGCATGTTTTGAGGATATGTGTGGAAGAAATGCTACACTTATTCAAGTCAAATCAAGTCAAAATTGACCATATATAGCTGATGCAGTACACAGTGCAATGAATCAGTGTTCCTTCAGGACCTAAAGGGCTAAAGAGTAAAAAAAAAATAAACTACTGACATACAGTGGTCTGCTTGTAAGAAAGTCTAAGTATTTGGTTAGAAAATAGTAGTGCTGAGTCCCACATCCAACACTTTGAGTATTAGTTTTGATGGAACAACATTGTTGAAAGCCTGACTATAATATCTGAGTGTAGCAATTTTCCATGTCCAAATTTAATTTGCTTCTGGCACCTAATTAAAGCAGAGTGAGTAAAGCAGAGTTTGAACAATATTGAAGAAGCAGAATTGCCAGGCTGGTAATGCAAGAGATCAAAGTGACAATATCAGGGCAAGAAACACACTTATAATAACTTCCACGTTTCCTTAAAGATTATTTTTCACTCACATTCTTGCAAGTTTTCATATTTTCATCTATCATTTTTCATCATGCTAAAATGATTAACACTTTGCATTACACTGTAAAAAGTTAATTGTAGTGATTCAACTTTAAGCTTTTATCCCAAGATATGAATAATAAACCATACAATCTTGTGCAGAGACATGTAAAGGGGCACAGTGCTTTTCTTTTGACAGCTCCCAGGTAAAATAGAGCTCTCATGGTTTGTAGGTCAGGGTGCGGATGGGAAAAGGTTCTAAGAGCATCAGAAATGAGACACACACACACTGGATATCTCCATGGCAGGAATATAGTGTTCAAACACCAAATGCATAGCTTCTAATTCTCACTGTTTCTGATGTTACCTCTGGTGTTATGAGTACTGTATATTAGTTGTCTGATAGTCTAATAGCTTATTAGTAGCATGGTTTTATATTGCTACATAGCAATTGAATTGAGATAATAGAGATAGTAAAATCGCATTTTTGGTGCATCAAGTTTCACTGAAACACTCCAACTCCTTGTCAGGTAGTGGTTATGGAGGTGGAAGCAAATGAAGGTGAAAAAACAGAAATATAAACAGATGTTATGAGCATAGGGCAAGGAACATATAGACTATTAGCGATTACATGGCAACAAAAGCTTGACAATGAGACATAAACAGTTCAAAACTTGTGTTACTAAACACTAAAAACAGTGATACTAATAAAGGGAAACATATGAGTAACCATTGAGGCCCCTTGGTCATATGATGTGCTGTGGCAAATGGGTAGTGTAGTTCTCTGCCATAATGGCAGTAAAATGACATTCATAATTCAACATAAATTAACACACACACACACAAACACACACACACACACACACACACACACACACACACACACACACACAATCAATACATAAACACAAGCTGGAGACTAGCTCTTGCTTTTGTCTAGTATGATTATTATTTATTTGTTTGTTTGTTTGTTTAAGCTTGCTAACATTAGCTAGTTAGCTAGCATTGTGCTACAACTCTGCTTTAGCTAACTTGATTTGGGTTGTTTATGATTAGCTAGCTATCTAGTCTCAATATAATATTACACAGCTAGTTATTGTGGTTCTGAATAAATTTGTTTTACAGTAAAGTTTGCACTTTAATTTGCCCATTTGTCAGCCACTATCCATTTCATTTTAAATTCCACATGAACTGAAAATAAATAAATAAATAAATAAATAAATAATCTGATTACATTTAAAAATTTCCATGACATTTATTCATTTGAACATCTACAATGAACATCTATTCTTAAAGCACAAAGGAGCATGTGAGCCATGAGCACATTAAAGTGATGAGCAATTACATTGGTCTTAATATTAATAATATAATAATATTAATATTATTTCTGTCTTTAGCTTCTACTAAAATAAATATGCTCTAATGACCAGCTAAAAATTTGACCATGATAACATTGTATTAGCCAGTCAGGAAACTTCTGTTCAAGGAGATTACCTTCCTGTCAAATTATACAGCACATTCTCTGACACCTTTTACAAGAATAGGCTATAAATTAAAAGGAATTGAATCACAAGCTTGATGGAGTAGAATAAGGAAAAGATTAAGACAGTCATTGATATAGCTTATGAAAGGATTGTCAAAAAATGCTGATGTCATACAAAAATGTTTTGGGTCTGGGGATCCACTTGGGTTTAGCAAATTAATAAATACGTTTGGCATAGGAAAATATCTTAAATCAACAAGGGAAAACCCATGAACTCAAGAGAAGTAATATGTATGATGGAGCTTTGGCTTGAATTACACATGGTTGTCACTTAAACAGACATATGGGTGGGATAAATGAGAGAAATTGACTTCTATTATAGCACGTATTTTTTGCTTACTGCAAACATAGTCAGCAAGTCTGCAGGAACTGATGCCATGTTGTGTATAGCACTAAAGATGGATTGACTTCTTGTTGAACACTTCATTTCTGAAAAAGCTGTGTAGGCTTACAGAGAGCATCAACGTCCTCTCTATCTAACTATAACCGCTATCCGCTTTGTTTTTGCACACCTACACATGAATATATGAATCTGTGTAAGACTTCACATTGCACAGACTACTACTGCCATTGGTTTATTTGAGTATGGAATCCAAAACTAATCCAGGGTTTCCAACTTGGCTGTTTAACTTAATTAATAACAAGGCTAGGGTCCAATAAATGGGAAAGATTTATTTTGCTTACTCAGTTACAATGAATCCCAAATTAAATACTAAAAATTGTAGAGTCACACCATAAACATTACCCACGAAAGACAACAATCCCATAAATTACCAAAATGCACACATTCACTGTCATGAATGAGAGTCAAATGTTAGGATGCAAATGCTGGGCTTTATTAAACAAAAAAAAAAGGCAAAATTAATGGAATAACCAAAATAATCATGAACTAGGCAAAAGTATTGGAACAGATAGAAAATTATAAGTAGGAAAGAAAAAAAATAATAGAACAGGTACAGCATTTCAAACTGTCTGGCAACTTGTGTCAAAAACAGACACACGTTAATAGGATCAAACGGGTATATAACAGCTAGTTAGAATCAAAGGCGGAAAACCAAACAGAGATCAAAAAACAGAAAAACACAGAATTATTTAAACAGGCTAAATAACATAATGGACCAAAGGAACAGAGCGAATACCTCACAACAAGGATCTTAGTCTACAAAAGAAACATACATAATAGAACACAGGTTAATGCAATTAAAAGACTGCTGACAATGAGCGTGGGAGTGCTGGGGATTCACATTCTTTTACAGGCCTGTATTTAAAAATAAACAAACAAACAAACAAACAAAAAGCCATAGAACACAATCATGAGCAATGTGGAAATCTTACATGTACAAGAATAGCAGTGGAACCTTGCTCTATTACTATGATGCAATCCAACACTGAATTTCTATACAAGTGGAACCATCACAGTGAAATGTTTATCATTTTTTAATTAAAAAACAATAAAATAAGTGCTTGTTTAAGTTTAAATTTAACTTTAGGAAGAGTTAGGCCTTTTTAAACAAGTAATAAACAAGTAGAAGTTTACTCATGTTGCTGTTTATGACAATAATTTGAAGCAAGTCTAAATTCTGTGCCACTGTTCTATTAAACCTGTTGACATCTTAAGAAATTATTGTACCTGAATATAAACTGGCCTCTTTATCATAGCAACACAGAAAATATGAGTTTTATTATTTTTACAGAACAAAAGCATCTTAATGAACAGCACTCATACTCATCTACACTTACAGTAGGGCAATATAGAATAAACAGTTCCTGTCTCAGTATACACTTAGGAGGTGGGAAGAAACTGGAGAATCTAGTGAAAACCCACTCGGACATGGGGAGAATCAGTGGTTTTTCACCACAATTCACCACTGTGCCAGAACATTACTGTGCATTATTCCTAGAAAACGTTCACTGGACACCAGTTTGCATTTTTGTTGTTTACTCACTATATTCTCGCACTTACTCATCTAATTATGGATGCTCTGCTTATCATAACGACTTTGCTACATATCAGTTGTTATCTCTTGTCTAAACTTTCATTTACTCAGCATACTAGTGTTTATACTTTAATTTTAATACTTTTTATTGTGTACATTTATTTTACTATTCTTGATTATTTCTCCTTGCAAGCACTATTTTTGCCTCTTACCTCTAGGGTTCTGGGTTTGTGTAATTTGCATGTTCTCCTCATGTCTCAGAGGTTTCCTCCAGGTACTTCAGTTTACTTTCTCAGTCCAAAGACATGCAACTGAGATCTCTAAATTGTCCATAGTGTGTGAGTGTGTGTGCGATTGTGTGCCATTTTATCTTATATACTATAGACTAATATCCTGTCCAGGCTGTACAATGTCTTGTGCCTCAAGTCTCCTGGGATAGGCTTCAGATTCCCTGTGACCCAGCATGATAAACGGTAGAGAATGGATTGATGGATGGATTGATGGATAGAACACTATTCTTTTACTGCTGCTGCTGTAATGTGTGAATTATATGAAACTCTATACAGACAGTGACCTGAGCTGAGGATTGGACAGGGGACCTTGGAGCTGGAGGCTGGAATGCTAACAGCTGTGTCACTGTAACACCCTAGATGCTGGATGTTGTTTATAAAATAGCAACAGGAAAAGCCTTGTCATGTTCTAATAGCAACCAGACAAAACATACAATGCAATTTATTATTTAAAACATTTGCAAAATGTATGCAGCAGTTAAATTTGGCATGAAGATTAAAAGACAGTGGTCAGAAAACAGAGCGCAGAAACACAAAAGGCATCATTAAATGAATAATAAAGCAGCTAGAGCTCAGACTACATATTGGTTAAAAAGTGACAAAACTGAGGAGGTTATATGAATGAAGCCAGCAGGCTGTGGTCACAGATTGAGTTTGTGATGTATTTGAATTTTGGGAGTGATGACAGGAGGGCTGTCTTTAATGTGGCTGATTATGATCAGGCCCACTGTGGTGGTAAAGTCCAGCTCAGTGGATGGGTTAATCACTTGAGTTATTAGAGACTTGAGCTCCCCACATTCTCTGATTACATCTCACAGTGGGTAATGAATAGAAGTGCTGTCTTTGGCAGTCTTCACTCATATTGGCTTACCTCAGTGTGACCTGCCAGATGGATGATACAGGAAAAGACAGCTTGATGGTGAGAGAATTTGGTATACTATTAACTCTAAATAAAATAACATATTTAGGAATATAATTAAGGAATTAAATTACTGTAAATAACATACTTGGTATTTCTTGTGGTACCCCTGTATACGCACATGACCATGCAACATATCTACATGTAAATTTAGTATAAAATAAAATTAAAAAGACCTGGATAGCTCATAACTACTACTGAGATTAAAAGTTGACCCAAACACATGGATTACAGGCTATCTAGTAATCTAGGAATATTTTGAACATTATATTGTAATATAATATATTAATATTTAATTAATGCTCTACTCCATATAATTCTGTATTATTAAGCAACATATCTGATACTTTTAGGATATTTTATCTAAGCAGGTCATCCTAAATAAAGTCTCCTGTTTTGATACGATGCTTTTTTTGCAGGTGTGAATGTTTAAAATAATACTTTTCTGATCAATGAAAGGATGTGACTGAAAAACGCAGAATAACTACACCTATGAATCAGTGACTGGAGTGTATAGAGGGACTGTAATTTGCCAAATTATATCATCAATCTTTATTTGTTCCACTTCCAAACACCCTTCCTTTCACCTCAGGAAGTGTATTGTGCAGTAAAGCAACTTTGGCAATGTTTGATAATGAATGTGTTCACACTATTATTTTCTCTACCCATATTTAAAGCCTGGAAGATGGCCCTGCTTGTTATCAGGTAGAAAAAAAACAATGACAACTGTGAGTTAAAATACATTTTTTAATGCTTATTAAATTCTATGTTAGTTTATTCCATTCTAACCCTCTTGGTAGGCTGTGGTTTTCATTTTCAATAAGCAATGCATTTAGATGTGGCCACATTTAGATGTCTGCGATTTGATGAGTCCATTTGGATCCTAATCTTATTGGTGGCTTGGTGCCGTACATGTGGCAGTCTATTTGGTAACTGCCACCACTGTTGGCAGTTATTCTTAATGGCTTGCTTTAGGGAATCAGCTTACATTTGCTGTTTGATGTATAAAGTGGATATTACAGTGACTGCATTATCCATAATGATCTTCAAAAAATGTAGGCTCAGGGAAAGGTTAACTTATCTACCCAAATAGTACACAATATGCTGTTAGAAATGTGCCTACATTTAAGGGTTAGCAAACCAACTTATTTATTGGACACCAAGATAAACTAAGAAAATAAATATATAAATAAATACATTTCAGAATAAAATAAGAAAATCTCAAAAAGCTATTCTCCATTTGAGAAAATGTTTATAAATGATTCTAATGTTTTTGTAAGTGCTTAGGAAAGAGGTAGGTGTTGAGTTTTTTGTCTGAAGACGGCCTGGGACCTGAGCTGTTCTGTAAGCCAGGGGAAATTCATTTCAACACCTGGGTGCCGAAACACAGCAGTCTTGATGCATGTCTTCCTTGTCTTGAGGGATGGTGGGTCACGTCAAGCTCTGACTAGAGGCTTGAAGAGAGCATGGTGCAGAGCGGGGTGTGATACTTGCCTTTAGGTAGGTGGGGGCTGGTACTTTTTTTGTATGCAAGCAGTGTTTGAGGCTGATGCAGGAAGCTACAGGAAGCCAGTGCAGGGAACACAGCAATGGGGTGGTTAGGAGAACATGGGGAGACTGAAACAGGTTACAGCAATTAACTACAGGGTAAGGAGAACGGAAGAAATTGACCATCTAATAAACGCAGAAGGAAAAAGGCAAGATAGGATCAGGTGAACTGGGACACTTTTATATTAAACAGACAGGTATATTTCTTGACTCTAATGTGTATAATTTTAGTGTGAATATATTCATTTGCTGCATGTTTATTTGTAGGTTTGGGGTCTTTGTTTGGTGTGAAGGTCTAAGTTCTGGAGTTTTATCTGTAGTGACTGTGATAAGAAGCATGTCACATCCCAAGTTAACACTCTTCCTTTACTAGTTTTGAAGAAAACAGATACATCTTCACAGTTGTGTGTGTGTGTGTGTGTGTGTGAGAAAGACAGAGAGAGAGAGAGTTATAAAGCTGGTGGTAAAGAGATTCACCAAGTGTGACACGCTGTTCTGAGCTTGTTTTTCTCCTTTTTTTAGTCTTAGCTGTATATAGAAAGCCAAAATATGATGTTTTCCCCCCACCATTTATTCTTGAGGGATTAAAGACTGATTGAAGCAGTGATGCTGACTAATGCCACATTTACACAGTTGTATTGACTTACACAGAAGCTCATATCTGCTTATGATTTTAAACTAGCTTTAGCAGCTTACTGCTGCCTTAGGCACAGTCAGTGCTCCAGGATGTGTGAATGGGAAAATATGTGGCACATAAAGCTGATTCACTCATCTTAAGTTTATTCTCACATCATTTACATTATGAAGGTTCCATCCACAGAGACAGCCTAAGACATCCAAAGCAGACAGTACAGAGAAAAGAAAAAAAAAACAAAATGAAAGCAGTAATCTCATTTGTCATCATGCACTGCCTGAATATGATCTGCCATCATACATCAAATACTGCAAAAGAGTAAATTAAATTTTGAATTTGAAAATGACTTCAGGATTTAGACCATTCCCAAAAGGACACATCTCTGGCTTGCTCTTAAAAATGCTTTTGTATAACTGAACCTCATTTGCTATTACTGTCATGTTTTATCAGCAACATAACTCAATTCTCCTACCTACAGATCCCACCAGGTTAACACTGAGTTTATTTCGTTCTCGATTTAGCCAGCATGAAAATGAAAGCTGTCATGTAGAACATATTGACTGCATTCATTGAGAGCAGACATCTTGTGTGTAGATTAGCATGTGGTGGCTTGTGCATTTTTAAAGAAATGTAATTTGTCTCATGTCTCAGTATTCAAAGATATGGCCTCTCCCAAAGGTAATGGAAGGGCAATTCTTTTGTTTTGCGATACACTGAAGACATTTTTATTTAAGATCAGAATTTCAGCTTTCATTTCATGATATTTATATCTAATTGCTTTCATCAATTTGGAACATGGCAACCATTTCTCAAGTGATCATAAATATTAGAACAAGTGTCCAACAGGTATTTCTTCATGTGGCTTCAACAGTAACTTCAACAGGTGTTGACCATCAGTGTTCTGTTAAATTGAAAGTTTAAACAATTAGTAGAAAATACCAACTTCAACAGGGCAGGGTATTACAAGACATTAGAAGACATTGAGAACAGAATTATCCAAACCACTCTTCAGCCACTATTCAAACCCTATTCACAATTTCACAAAGAAATACAGAGATGAGCCACAAAAGTTCTGAAATCAAGATTATCTTCATCAATCAAAGCTAGTGAAGGTATTGTCGTGGCTTGGGCTTGCATGGCTGCTTCTGGAACAGACACACTAATCATTATTGATGATGTAACTCATGATGGTAGCAGCAGAATATTTAGAAGTATACAGAAACATTTTGTGTGAAATAGAGAAATACTTCCAATCTAATATGGAGGGACCACACTGCCATAAGAAAGGACATAACATAAGAAAGGACTTTATCATGGGGAAGAAAGTGGACTTGCCATGTCAATCACCAAACCGTAACCCAATTGATCAATATTTCACACCTCCAGAAGAGGTGTCTGAAGAGAGAAACATTACAAAATAAACAGCAACTGAAACAAGCTGTATGACAAGACCGGAAAAGCATAGAATAGAAGAATATAACAGTTTGGTGATGTCTGTCAATCTCACTTGATTTAGTTATTGCAAGGAAGGGATATGCAACCTAATATTAAGTAGTGTGGACTTTATTTATTTTCCTTTTGTTGACTTAAATATAAGATGGTCTGCCACAAATTGCCAAGTTGTTTAACACATAAAGATGTAAATATGATGAGATAAAGAGAAAATCTGACACTTTCCCTCTCTTTTTCAGGTTGACAGCAGAGAGCTGTGAGTGAAGATGAGGAGGGCCTTGTGGCTGGTGAGGTGGTTGAGAATTGGGATTGTCCTGCTCATGCCCTTCCCTTACATCAGGGCTCAGGGAACAGAAGGTAAGCTTGAGAATCTCTCTTATCCTGAATCTTACAGTGTCTTCTATCTGTGTGTATGAAGAGGATGTGTAATTGCTATAATTGCATGTAATGAATATAAAAATATATATATAATATTACATACGATATACCTCTTTTTCCTCACATAATTTTGTGAGATTGATAAAAAAGTTATTTATCTCTGATCTCATTTTTTCTTTTGTATATATTTTATTTTTTTCCAAGACAGATGCATGCTATTTAAACACTGACCGAGTAGTGTAGGTTTAGTTGAACATCTTGTTAGTTTTTCTTCTCTTTGTTTAGACTAGTGTCACACATACTCAGTATCACTGTCAGTCTACACTGTCCTTAACACAGAACCTATTAGTGCTGAACTCTGATAAGGCTCCTGAAATAAAAAAAACTAATGATATATGAATTGCAATTCTAGTCTGCCAAGGACAAAATGACAACTGCAATAAAAGTCTAAAAGTGTTTCTGTGCTGATAGGAGGAAATGAGTTGGTGGGTGTGTGTAAACATTCTACTTTTGGCTGTTTATGACATTTTCTTCTTGTGTTCAATTATTGTCATTAATGTCCATATTTCTTTTGCTCACTAACAGTGACTCTTTACCAGAGTACAAACTTTAATTTATACAATTAATCCAAATGTACAGCATACAGTACCATCCTTCAGTCTTAATCATCTCCATCCTGTTTTTCTCTTGGAGTGTGTCTGTTTGCTTGTACAATGTGCTTGTACAAAAAAAGGAAGAAGAAAGAAATCTATCATAATATATTTTGAATTCTGAATTGTATTTATTGTTGAATATTTGTGGGTTTGTGAGTCATGAAGGAAAATGCGTAAAAGTTGTATATAACTCAACCCATTGGTGGGTTTAACTATAATATAAAATAATATAATATGTAATAACTTAATGTAAGACTAAACTGGGGTTGTACCAGGAAACTGGGGCAGCAAGCACATAAAGGAATATTTGGATCAATTATTTAACATCTTTCTTTCCTTAGCTCATCTGGGCTAAAATCAAGGAAACAACAGAGGAAACTCTAGGGTTTTCCCACTGGAAAAAAAAAAAATTAAGTAAAAAGATGAAATGAAAGTAGTGCTTCACTTAAGGTATGCTGGCCACAACACTGATTCAAATACAAAGTTTGCCCAGGCCATATATGCATGAATTCATTAGAATAAGATGGATGGATTGTTGGACAGATGGATGGATGAATGTATGGATGGATGGAGGGATGGATGGACGAACAGACAGATGAATGGTCTGGATGAATGTATCAGTCAAAATACCACCTTTGGTTTGTGTCATAAAGTGAGAAAATGGGTATCAAAATGTCACCTTTCCTGGCATATGAACATTATTAATGCTGTTTATTGGTACTGAGTATACAAACGAAGTGAAAGCAAACATGCTTGTTGAATTCAAAGCTCTCAATGAGTCATATGTAAACATGATAAATGAAGGAGATAAAAATGAATATATAAAAAGCCTTTATACACTACCTAAAATTGAACCAATTGCCTCTTGCATTTCCTCATAAAATAGCTCTGTCCCATCCAACCATGCTCATATTAACTTTTTCTGATTCCAAAAATGTCCCTCAAAATGAAATCTCAGTAATTACTTCTGTAAGAAGAAAAAGGTCGAGCAGATTTCATAGATTGTGCATGCACATGCTCTAGTGCATCATCTACAGTTCCTGCTCCCATGAGCATGCAGACACAGAGGGCAGTTTTCTAACCAAAGCCACTGTTTTAAAAGCAAAAGCATGTTGTGCAGTAAACACAAAGAACATTTACACAAGCAAAATAAGGAACTTCTCAGGAAGAAGACAAATTTTAGAAATTGTATTAGCAGCCAAAAGCAGCTACTAAATGAACTGCTGGGAACAGCAATGCCAAAGAGAACAAATACCATGGATAATAAATATCTGGAAAAATGCAGTTTAGCACAAAATTTGCACACACACAAATTGTGCCGCCAGAAGTGGGGGTCCATATACAGTTTCCTGGTCTGTTTAAGGAAATTTGTCTTCTGTTGAACCCAGCAGGATTGTTCTGCCACATGGTCTGCAACAGCGGAACATACTGTGTTGCAGACCTTTTGAGAGTTTTGCACAGACTCCCTGTACAAAGCTCAGTCAGGGGAGGGAATTCGAGCTCAACCAAGGATACTGCAGGAACAGGACAGGTCTTTAGAAAATTAAAGACAATATTTAAAATATTTAAAGGCTTTTAAAACAATATTCTTATTGAGCAGTGATTTTTTTTCCCACCTTTTTTTCTCACATTCTAACATGCTAACATTCTAGCATACAAATCCTTTATTTTCATCCATTTTAGCAAATGATTGAAAGTAAAAGTGACAGTCACCATGACAGATTACACAGTATCATATAGTAGCTCAAGGGAAAAGCTCAAGATCTTGTCAAAAGCTGTCAGCACAGAGACTATTAAATGAATAAAATAGCACTTATTTTGGTCATTTTAAATGTCTGGAGAAAGTTCTCACCTCATATATGATCAAATCAGAGAATTCAATGGCTTCACAAGAATTTGCCTTGTTTTATAGAGGTTGTTGCAATGTTGCTAACCTCCAAAAATGTACAGAACATATCTGCTCTTCATTGGCTCCTGACAAATCAACAAACAGTTACACAAGAAGATGATAATTCCTAAGACGGAACAGAATCTGGATACACGACAAAAATCAGTCGTGTGAACAAAGAACATAAGGCATCTTACCTGCAGAGCATGCAATAAACCACATCCCAGAGTGTTACACATCAGTGCAAACATCAGAGCAATCTACTGTATGAACAGCGCACAGATGGTCGTGAATGCGGCTGACCATTCTGGGTCTGGGAACACTCAAAACTATGCAGATTAATCACTATCGTTTGGTCAGTAAAGGCATACATTAAAAAAAAATAGTAAAACCAGAAACATCCAAGCATTTATTGATCCAGTTCTGCATATTTCTTTTCACAATTATGATGAATAAAACCAACCTACTGCTCTGATTCATGACTTGAGAAAAGACAGGGAAGATGGGCCATATTGTGTGAAAACCTAATGCGAATGGGTTGTCAATAATCCTCTAAGGCAAAAGTAGAATATCTTTCATTGTGTTACTGCAGAGAGAATCTCTGTCTCAAAGGTGGAAACATTGTTGATATAACAACAAAATAAAGATTTTAATAAAGGTCATAGGATGACCAAATGTCAGTTGAAGACGAAATGTTCATGAAGAATGAAGACGAATCAATATTACTGATGGACCTTAGAGTCTAAACTTACCCTTCAGGAGGGATGACCCAATTATGGCTTACAAAAGACAGGTAGCAGAAAATCGTCTCCTGAGATTGAAAGGGGAATTGAATGAACTGAGTACACAGAACACCTAACGGATTAGAGTGTAATGACACACAAAATTCTAATTTGATATTATACAATATGGCGGTGTCTTGATACTATGTTTTTATAATAATAAGCATTACCTGAATAGGTGCCTTATGTTTCCATTTTCGATTGATTGACTCTTTTTACCATATGCCAGTTTTACCATAGTGTTTAGCATTGAATTTCTTTGTCCACACTCCACAGTGGTAGTTAGTGACCTACAGTATATGAATGTAGACATGCATTTTGTAACTATTTCTGGTTTTATATAACCTACGAGGGACAATATATGCAGAGAAAAGTTGCAAAAAACAAAAAAAAACAAAACAAAAAATGCGGTTAGTTTATTTCATTCAAATGTTTTTGTCTTTAAAGTGAATTGTGATATCAAATAAATTTCGCATCTCTGACATGCCCCAAGTGCTTGTTCATAAGCATCTAAATTTTCAAGGTGTTAAACTACTAAAATCTTGTGTAAGGTTAACAGAACTGAGATAAAAACTTCTCACATCCAACAGTGTTCTGAATAATTTTATATCAGACTATATAAATGTGGCTATAAAATAATAAATTTGTTTATACTGATTCAAACAGACCAGTAAGTCGATTTCCATTCCAGTGGTGGATTAGAATCCCAGTAAACTGTTAATGTCAAAGATTCCAAAAGTATAATAAGTAAAATTTTATATCAGTGTTTACATTATTCTTAGCATATACACTATATTGCACATGTTGACCAGTCACATAGCCAAGTAGCCATATCTACTTGTTGACCATCCCATAGTTTCAGTCCCCCTTTGTTGTTAATAACCTCCACTCTTCTGAGAATGCTTTCATGAGCTTTTGGAACGTGGCTGCGGGGATTTGTGCCCCAACAGCATTAGTAAGTTTGGACGTTGTTGTCAGATAAGGAGGCCTTGTGTGCAGTCAATGTTTCAGATCATCCCAAAGATGTTCAGTGGGGTTGAGATCAGGACTCAGTGCATGCCACTTGAATTCTTCCACTAGAATCATGGCAAACCATGTTGTGGGCCTCAGTTTGTGCGCAGGGACATTGTTATGCTGGAGAATACATGAGCTAAGCCCCATTGATCTGATGAAGAGGAGTCCTTAATTCTACAGCAGATAAACACATTGTTGAGTAGGTCTGATGGTCAGGTGTCTACATACATTTGATTATATTGTGTATATTGCAAAAGAGCTTTGAGTTAGAGTGGGAATAAAATAGCAAAATGAAACATTTCTAGCTTTCCATGTCTGAAGGTTGGACCTTAGAGTTATTAAAATCCAGTGCTTGACCAGTCATTCCGGTGATTTATTTAATGTGTTTTGAATCATAAGCAATGTCTGCCTTGATACAAAAGAGAGTTTGCTGCATGCTTTGGTTTGTGTGTGTGTAGCTTTAAGGTATACATACCTCTGACATAAAAAGTATACACAGTTATGTTAAAATAGCAGATTCTGTGACAAACAATGTAAATGTGAAAAAACATGACTGAACTTTACATTTACTGGAGAAAGCCCCCCCTAAAAACGAGAAAGGAGAAAGAAGGGGATTATTGAAAGGGGTTGTATAAGTGTTCAGAATATTGTGTTCAGAATCAACCAATCACATTCAAACTCATGTTAAGTACTTGAGTTGTCAAACTCAACTAGTATACACGTTACCAAGGAAGTGATTCTGATTAACCTAAATAAAGTTCAGCTATTTGTGTAGGATTGTATTGATCTTGGTGGCATCCAACTGCAAAAAACATGGCCCAAAAAAAGCTTTCAAAACATGAACGGATCTCAGCGATGAAAGGTCAGGTAAGAGTTCTAAAATATTTTTTTCTTGATTTGTATCATAAGGTTTTTTTCTCAATAATGATATGCTGAAGCTTGATAAACTGTTGTTTTTTATTTTTTCTTTGCCAAACTAGTGAATGGAGGCAGGCAGAAAACAAACATAACAGCCAATCACGCTGCACAATGGATTGCATACTCACAAAGTACATATAACCAAAAATGCAAAATATGCTACTGTCTATTTCTGACAAGTCTGTAAACACTACCATTTTTTCCCACAGTTTAAATTCTACCACCCAGTAGAATACACATGGAGTGTAAAATTTTATTCAAGTGTTGTTAGCCAGCCATTAAGCAGTAGAGTAGAATGAGCCATTTTTTTGCAAAATAGCAGATAACAAAAGCTGTAAGTTCGATTACCACCTGTTCATTATAATACAGGATTGTCCTGTATTAAAAAATATAATACTGTTCATACTGGTACTAACTTCATACAAATACGCTAAGTCTTCACAGCATTGAGAATAGATCATAATAGTGAATAAACTCAAAACAGGAAGGGCTGCCAAAGGGCTGGGCTGCCCATTATTATTCCTCACTGAAAGTAGCAAAACATAATGTCCTAACTAAAGGTATAAAGCCAAGTATAAAGAACAGTTATGAAAGAAGGCTTTTCCATGCAGCTTTGTATAATATTTTGTGGACTGTATATTTGTATTTTTTTTTAGATATTTGTAATACATTAAATCAAATGAACTATTGATTTATTCAACCTGCATTTTTTTTAGATGGATACTTGCTAAAAACTGTCACAGTGTCTACCAAATGCCATAAATAATAATTAAATTCTCTCTCATGCTAATTATTAAGATAACAGATAAAAAAATATTGTTATTGTATTTTTGGCCAAATGCTCAGCTCAACAGTGAAGACAATCATCAAATGGCACAACATGGCACATTGCGATCAACACTGACATTATTAAAAACAGGAAGTCCGGTCAAACATTTTTTCCGGTCAAACATTTTTTCATAGAGAAAACCGTCCAGAACATTCACCTAGAATGGAAAGTACTGGTGGCTTCCTACATGTGGAAACAACCTCTTGTTTTCTTCACATATTTGGACTATGGAGTAGAGAAGCCAAAATATACATTTTTTTCAAGAAATATTACCTAAACCATGTAATAAATGTGGGACTGTGGTTGAACTTTTGACCATTATTCCAAAACAGCACAAAAAATAGCACATAACTACAAAAACCCCATGCCCATAAAGTAGCACGGGGGCTTGGGGACTGTTTTTCTTTAGCCAAAACTTTAATGAAAGAGGAAATCACAAGTAGCTTAGAATATTCCTCATCTGATGTATGCTAGAAAGAAGAAGATGAAAAGGAATTTGTGTGGCTTCAACAAAGCAACAAAGGACAATTGAGCCAGAGCCTAGACCAGATTCCAATTAAAAATCAGTGGGGTGACATGAAGAAAGATGCACTCAACATTTGATGGCTCTAGAATGTTTTTGCAAGGAAGAATGTGAAAATATTACCGTGTGCATATATATATATATATATATATATATATATATATATATATATATATATATATATATATATATATATATATATAAATATTAGACACGCACTCACACGTATATATATCCTAGATTTTGAGAGGTCCGTCATTGATTCATCAGCCTGTCACATGTCAAGCTGGCTAGAACAACCGCCAGGCCACCACGAAATGTCCCAGTGCTCCAGATGGCCAGACTGCCCTTGCACTTGGGTTACTGTATCTTATCTATTTACCAGCCAGATTACTTCTTTAGGAGTTTTGTAGATGGAAAAATAGTCCATGTGTAAAAATGTGCAAAACTTGAAGTCCACGAAGTGGCACAATTGGTACCACCTACACTGGCATACAACCTCAAACAGACATCAGAGTAAAAAACCCTACAAGTGACAGTTAGAACTTGCTGCTGCTGATATAGCTGTTAGAGTTGAGAAAATGCTGAGAAAGGAGTTGGAGCTAAAGCCTTCAACCTTCTGGTCTGACAGCCAGGCTGTAGTTTGCAGACAAGAACACTAGATTTGGTACATTTTGCTCGACAAGTTTGCTGTTAAAAGAGAAAATACAGTAACAGTGTTGATATATTGGAGCAAAGTTGAATTCAGCTACTATGGCAGCAAGAGAGGCTAGTGTTAATACATGTATGAAATGCAAGTAATGGTGCCATGACCCAATGTTTCTATGGAAAACAGAAAAAGAATGGATTATAATGTAAATGTAAATTCCCTCCCACTCCATTTGAATGACCCTGAACTCAAAATAAACACCACAGTATATGGTGCTGTAATCGGAGAGATTAGAAATCCCAAAAAGACAGCTCCTTAATTGCTTTTCAAGTTGGATCAACTGAAAGAAGGCAGTGTCATGGTATTTAATATAAGAAGCAACTTTCAGTCACTCAATCCATAAAAATAGAAGCAGTTTTAACCTCAACACAATTACCTATTGTAAGAACTACAGAGCAAAGCAGCTGGTTCAGATAAAAAGAGAAGTCTATGCTGTCTTAACATTTGAGTTAATATTTGACCTGACTGGATTTGGTTTATCTGTAAATCACACAAATGTACAGTACTTCACAGGCTGACCAAAGGAACACACAGCATATGAGACAATATCTTTACTTTATCTACAGTATATATGAAATATGTTACCAGATCAAACATTTAATAATTAATTAAAATAAACGCCACTCACTTTTCAGTTTAATATGAAGTTTTGCTGCTATCTGTCTGAACATAGAGAAATGAAGATACAACATTGTAGTGGACATTTCTGTCAGCCACGGACATACTAGTTAAAAAAAATTACCTTTCATCTGTAATTAAATGCCAACTGTTTGGAAATACAGAGAGTATAACCCACTTTCCACACACAGAGAATAGAGAACAGGAAGAAAAATGAAGATACATTTATATTTTATCAAGCAGTGATGAAAGTTCACAGTGGCAGAAATCATGTCCTGTCACATCTCAGGAAAAGATAGGGCTCATAAATGCCAACTCTGTAGCTTGAAAGTTAAATCCAGATGTGTGATCTGCCGACGTGTTAGAGGTAAGATTGAGGAACAGTCTTAACAAAGCAGGTCACGTAGCGCAGGGCATGTAGAGATCACACACTGGACACTGACTGAGTCACTTTCAGCCTAGAACTGTGATAAAATTGAAAAGGCCATGCTTCAGAAAGAAATTCAGAGGAGCTTTAATTCCCCAGTATCTTCACACCATGGTGGAATGTGGAAAAAAGGCAAATTCATAAGGCAAGACAAGGTCTTTGTTCTATTCCACATCGCGCACATCCTTGATGATGAAAGTTTACACAAACTCTTCTTTGTGACATAGAGGCAATTCTTATAGCTGGGGGTTGACAAACATGATCCTAAGGCATTAACCCCATTCACATTCTTCTTCTGAATTCCCATGTTGCTTTTCTACATATCAGAATTCGAATATATGGAAACAGATGCAGTACCAGGTTGATGTGTTTTTGATGAGATAGACACAGGAGTACTGACCCTTGCGTTATTAGAGTACAGCCATTTGTGGATCCTGACCTGAGTAGTGAAGGTACTACTGATACTAAAAGGTAGTAGAAATAGCAAGACATGCTTTGAAAACGCCACTTACCGAAAGATATGATATTTGTAAATAATTCTTTATTTATTCATTTTAATTAAATGATTACTATTTTTATTGTTTTATGTGTAATTATTTTCTGAGTGTGTACTCCCTGCCCCAATGTGATTTAGCATGATGTAGTTTAATGTGACATAATGTGAAAATTATGTCCTACATGCTTGCAGGAATACTTTAGTCAGTTAACTAACACTTATTTTTTATATTTATGTGAGCTTGGCTACATGTATTTAAGACCAGAAAAGGAGTCACAAACCCAGGTGTGCGAGAATGAAACCAGCATGATTCGGCATGGTTAGAGAAAAAACTCATAGCACTCATAGCATTCCATTCTTCTAAACACCTATACGAATTTAGTACATTGAGAAGTGAAGCATGAGCAGCAAGCTGAGCATTGTGCGCACTGGTGTGTTCTGGGCATGCTGTGCACCTCACAAGATGATACACTGTTCTTTAAATAAATGCAAATCTCAGCTAATTACAGTGCACTTCCTTGAGTGATTAGAGAAGCAGTGTAGCAGGAATGATGCTTTACATTATGCATTTTGCATATTGCATAACAACACACTACAAAAGTACCGTATCTTACAAGGATTAGCACAAAAGTGGTAAACTGGCACATAGTTCATGTGGAGTATTTAAAATATAAATACACATAGGCTATACGCAAAATCAGACCCAATATCACATCAATTATTTCTCCAGTCACTGAATAAGTTGAAAAATTGTGAGTAATGAATTAATTAGTTAATTGATACCTAAATAACACTCCACTATCCCAAGTACAAATAAAATATCTTTATTAACACCAAAGTTTTTATTGACACATTTGTACCTGCAAAGTCTGTGTGTGTGTGTGTGTGTATGTGTGTGTGTGTGTATAGAAAGATGTATTTGTAGGGTAGATCATCGGTGACCTACAGTGAAAAGAGGATGAGGATCGTCCTCCCTGTCCCCTCGTTACCATGGTGACGAGACAGATTAGGCTGGTCTCCCATCATTTTCATTCCATATAAATCAAGCCAGTATCTCTCTCTCTCTCTCTCTCTCTCTCTCTCTCTCTCTCTCTCTCTCTCTCTGTATTATTTTATTCAGTTCAGTTCCATGTGCTCTATTGGCATGATTATTATCTGCACATTTCAGTGATTTATTTTTATGGCTTCATGTTTAATGTATTTCAGAATATATCCAAACAGGGTCAAGGTCACAGCAAGGTTAAACGTCTAAAATAGTTTTTTTCTCAGAAGCTTTCTTGTCGAAGTGTATTTTAAGGGTATCTCAGCAAGAGAAGTTAGTAACAAGAAGGATTAGACTTGTTTGAAGGGATGGTATCCTAGTTAAAACCGCCGTTATCAAGCACAATCATTTAATCTGGTAATTGCTCAGTATAGTAATTGATGATTACATTCTTCACTTGTCTTTGAACATCTGATTTTTGCAGTGTCTATAGTAGTGTTAATTTCGTCACCTATTTTTAATTCAGTCTTAGTCTTAGTCTTGTGCCAAATGTCCTTGTTACAGTAGTTTTAGTCATATTTAGTCATTCACATATCTTTTTTGTTAGTCTTAGTTTTAGTCGACTAAAAGTCTCGTCATTTTAGTCTAGTTTTAGTCAAAAGAAAACTCAAGGTATCTTAGTCAAGTTTTAGTCGACTAAAAGTCTTTTAATTTTAGTCTAGTTTTAGTCAAAAAATTGTAGCTTGACCACATCTGGAATCTATTGTAAGAATAAATACAACGAGGCCTCATTAAATGCAATATCAGGAACACAAATGATATAGTGGAAATAAATAACTTAATGAAAAGCCTAAGATCAAAACTGTAGGTGTGTGTATATATATATATATGTAAATTACCAACTTAATGCAAGTTATACATGGTATTGCACACACCATTATTGATGATATTTGGAGCAATATTACATGTAATTGTTAAACTTGATTCCCTTACATATACATTTGTTTTTAAGCCTAATTATTAAATCTGATTATGAATGTGATTGTGACAGAGGTGTGGGAAGAGGTTTCACGTTGGGGGTGCTGAGTTTTTTCTGTCACCACTTTTGAATAAGAAACAATATCAAGGCTATAAAACTTGTCAAAACTCCGTGAATCACAAAAGTATCAGTGAGAAGTTTAGAACACTCGTTTAAACAGTGCATACACTCGAACTTGACTGCACATCACATTTTTTACTTTATTGATACTGCTTTTAATCGTAATGCAAAGACCGGTCATCGGGACATAAGCTGTCATGTACAATAAAAGAGCCTGCGCAGCGACAGGAAATATAATTTAACACAAAAAGCCGCCTAGACCAGGGGTGGACTTGCGCTCAGGATTTTTATTTATTTATTTATTTATTTTTTTGAGCAGCGTGTGGACGAATTCTTTCTACACACACACACTATTTTATTTCTTGATAACAGACCGCTGCGAACTATAACACACCGTTGCCATGAAAAACAGCGTTGCCATGGACACACAGGATTCTAACTGTAGAGACGGAGCGCACTATTTTCTTTAGAGGAAGCAATACAATCGTTTTTAAATCAATAAACTCCTTTTTAAATCATCATTTTGTGTCAAATTATTGATTTATTTGGTAGGTAGCAATATAATAAGCGGGATCCGCTTCACGGACCTGTAACTTGAACAACAGCGCGAAGCCGCGACCTCGTTGTGAATATTTTAAAGGCGTAACAGCTGATGAAAAAGCAGAGACAATTGTAGGCGAAAATGAAGAGAGATTTTATCTTAGTTTTTATTTTATACAAAACATTTTCGTCTCATCTTTTTTCGTCAACAATAATGCATGTTAATTTAGTCTTAGTCAGCGTTTTTGGACAGTGGTGCAGTCTTGTCATTGTCTCGTCTTAGTCATGAAAAAAAAGGTTGTTGACGAACATATTTCGTCTCGTCTCGTCTGACGAAATTAACACTAGTCTATAGACAGAGAGAGTATACAGTATATAGAAAAGGAAAGATGCCAATCCTCTTTCATCGTTCTTTATCAAGAAACACAAAGACACAAACTAAGCTAAATAAGATATACAATGCTATTAATTGATATCTTAATATTTGTATATTTCTGATCTACAAATTCAGGCCTTTTATAGTTCCTCTTTTGTACTTTTATAGTTTGCCCCCGTTCACAGTCTTCTCCAGTCTACAACCGAAAAGCACTAACTATAGATACAAGTTGATCTTCTGAAAGCCATTATATTATTCTTATGGAGAAACCTCCCAACCCCCTAAACTAACCTTGTGTGTTTGCAGTAGTAGTAATTGTGCTCATGAGAAATGAGACTGACTACTGAGTTAAACTGCTTTAGGCTTGACACATTTTGTTTATTTTATAGATTGTAAATTTTTAGCCTTTCATCTTGGATCCCATAAGTTGCAACCACTAAAAATGCTATTATACTGTAGTTGTAACATAGGAATAGACAGTGATAGTCAGATGAAGCACACTGGAAAATTTACAGCTCAGGTTCATGGGTCTCGCTTTGCTCAGGGAACAAGTATGCAAACACAAATAGTAAAAAAACAAAATGGTACAGGCCGCTAAGGGCCAGACACTGCCAGATCACATCATCACCCTTTTCTCATCAGAGAAAATGCCCCTACAATACAAATTAATGGCATAAACTCTTCTTAGACAGTGGACATTAGAAAGCCAGGAAACTTGCTGAAAGTTTCAGCAGGTTACGTCAGCTGCTGATGCCTTCAAAATGACACTTAGTTTACTTAGAGAGTTAAAGCAAGCCTGTTTGATCTGATGCTTTCCTCTCTCCATTGGATGTTTCTGACTGATTCTCTATAGAGTTTCTGTATATCCTCTGAAAGCCTGTCTTTTACACATATGGGAGCTCTTTGTTCCTCTTTCGTGCCTGTCCTTGTCTCTCACTTTACTCTCCACATTTTACACTCTGAGGTCTCCTCTCCTTGATGGACTCTTGGGTTGTTTTTTTTTTGGAGCTGACAAACCTATTGTGAAATTCTACTACAGTATACTAATCGTTCCCTTCTAGCTGGCCTCAGACCTTTCTCCACAAGCATGTGCTGCCATTTCCCCATCACTGCACAAAGAGAATTGTTTTAGGCTTTAGGGTTGAGTTTGGTCCCTCTGTCTCTCTAGCCACCCTAATTCCAGCCCTCATTCTTTAGCTTTTAGCATTTCAGGATTAGCTTTGGACTTACAGATAAGTGGATCAAACCATAAGCTGCTTTGCACTAGGGGGTCAGTGTGGGTGTGCGTATCTACTGGTGTGTGTGTGTTTGTGTGCTACATACGATGTTTAGAACTTTGTAACCCACATAAATCCACATATATCATGACAACTGTTACATCACTAGGAACAGGGAACGTAAAGCTGATGAATGTGTCTCATGCTGTGTGTTCGTGTATGTGTGTGTGCATGCTTGGTATGTTTAAGAAGTCATTGCATCATGTATCATAACCCTCTAGATGGACTGAATAATCTTTCTGGTTTCTTATTTATTCTTGTCAGAGCTGTGTGTGTGTGTGTGTGTGTGTGTGTGTAAGAAGAAAAAACAGAGAGTGAGTGTGTCAGTCTCTGCATGTATTCATGTACTGGGACGTTTTTGTGATCCTCAGTGCTTTTTCAGCTCTGCTTGTGAATATGAACACACATGTGAGCAGCTGCTGTATCTTTCTGCTCTCTCTGCCTGTTCACAGCTGGAGGTCTGTAATCCGTGTGCCACTTCCCACTTTTCCTTTCCTTTTTCATCTTCTACCACATCTTCATATGTCACTTATGCATCTCTAAACGACATGCCCAGTTGAAGGCATTTCTCTTTAAAAGGGAAATTAAGCTCATTTAGATGCACATGCTTACTTAACACTACCATAGCAAGCATCTTACAGATTAGGGATGATGTTTGATGTGTGTAAAGTATCTTAGATCCTACAAAGGATTTCACTCTTTCAAAGCAGCATAGTTTTACTTCTCTTAGCAGATGGAGACTTACTGTACTAACAGCAGGAATGGTTTGTTCATGTGTATATTTTTTTAAATAGTCATACATAAATAAATCACAGAACAAACCCAGACAGTCCCACAGTGTTTTTAGTCTTTGTTTGATTAGATTATATTTTGAGTACTAAGCAAATGGACAGATTTAGCATGCTGTTGGGCCATTTACAGTTACTCTTCTCGTCAAAGATATTTGCCAGCGATGTTCATTTATTAATGAATAACATCTCACATTTTTAAGCATTTAGAGTTAATTGTAATATTATGGTAGACAAGGTAGTTCCTGTTATCACTCACTTACACCCATTAACACATGGACTTCACAAGACCTCTAAAGACGTTGGATCCGTTAACTCTTGTCAGTTGTGAGATGTGGCCTTCATGGATCAGACCTGTTTGTCTTGCACATCCCACAGATGCTTGATCAGGTTGAGATCTGGTAAATGTGGAGGCTGAGTCAACTCCTTGAACTCTTTGTATTGTTCCTAAACCATTTCTGATCCATTTTTGCAGTGTAACAGGGCTCATTATCCATGTCAGTGAGTCTGGGCTACCCATGACCCTGTTGTCTGTTCAAATGGTTGTTCTTTCTTGGACCATGTTTGGTAGATACTATCCATTACCAGAAACACTTAATAAGAGTTACTCTGACCCAGTCATCTAGCTATCACTAATCGGTCCCTATCAGAGTTTCTCAGGGATCAACACTTGCTCATTTTTCCCACTTGCAGCACATCAATTTTGAGACTAAATTCACTTGCTGTCTAATTTATCCTTCCCCTAGACAGATGCTATTTTAATCAAATAATCAGTGTTATTCACGTCACCTGACAGTGGGTTTAATGTTATAGCTGATCAGTGTATAGCAGCTACAAACAGTAGTTTGTTAACAGCCTCTTTTTTTATTCTCTCTTGACACTCGTGGCTGCTATAATAAACAAATATCTCCTTACTGAAAGCTTCACATCAACAGCTATACTTTATTCTTTGTTAAATAACAACATACCGTTTTGATCAATTTTGTTTTTAGTCTTTATTTTTTGTGGACTGTCTCCTGTGAACGAGCTGTTGCTATAGAAACGATAGCATATTAAAACGGGGACATTATTATAAACTTTAATATTTATAATTTTATATTTATAAATTTATAAACTTATAAACTTATAAACTTAAATTAAAAACTACAGACCTGTTGTTGTAGAAAAGGAGTCCATACTTTCAGATCTGAAAATTCTGCAGTGCTGAGGATAATGCATATTAATACCTTGTCAGAATACATGTAATGGAACAAATGCTATGCAGTTAATTAAGTGTCAGAATGAATGGATGTATAAAATAAATCCTTTTTTTAAATCCTCTGAGTTTTTTTTCTTTATAGTAGCATGTAACTTGCAGCACTCCTCCGAAAAGTATGATGAAGCGTTGACAATATTGAAAATTACCATTTAATACAATATACAGATGACGGAAATACTGGTTTTTAATAGTTTTTAAACATAATTTAATAAACTCATTCATTCATTCATTCATTCATTCATTCATTCATTCACTAACTACTTTATCCTGTTCCAGGTTTAGGAGTGAATGTTGTTCATAAATGTGCATTATTGTGTTTTGTGACAGTGTCCTGCTCAGTGCTAAGGTGACACAACTGTGATGTTCCATATTTAATGTGAAAATGATCTTCTCCTTCTCACCTGGCAACAGATGTTTGTTGTGTCTCATGCAAACAGGGAAACCTTATCTCGTGTGTGTGTGTGTGTGTGTGTGTGTGTGTGTGTGTGTGTGTGTGTGTGTGTGTGTGTGTGTGTGTGTGTGTGTGTGTGTGTGTGTGTGTGTGTGTGTGTGTGTGTGTGTGTGTGTGCATGTATGTGTGCCTGTCTGTCTGTGTGATGTCATTGTCTTCTTCTCTAATTAAGATAGAATTCCTCCTTTGTGTTCGGTTGCATCATACTAAAAATATCACACCCTAAAAATTGCAGCCCATAATTGTGACTGCTCATAAGCAGCTTCAATCGTTCATGTTTTTTTCTCCACTGTTACACAGAAATACATGTTTTCCTTATGGCCTATGGATCTTTATAATCTCAGACATCTTTGCAAGCTTCTCATTCTTCTCTTTTCCTTTTCTGTCTTTTCATCCTGCTGCTGAAACTAACCCTGTCTCTGACATAGACTGGCATTATGATGGTAAGGTGTTACTCATTCTCTTTATCACTTTCTTTTTTCTCCTCTGTTGCAAAATAATCTTCTATGGTTCTGTTCCAGTGTGTATTTTTATGATATTTTTAGCAGTCCAGCAAATATATATATCGAAGCTAAAAATTGCAAAGCATAAATGTAAACTGGAAATCCAACATAGATTTTGCTTTTTTCTGACCTGAAGTAAAGAAGACTGGGGCTTGCGGTTTCTAGTGTTCTTTAGTAGATGCTGTTTTGGCAGGCATTTCTCATGCATTAATGGGATGTACTTAAAAAAAAGAATAAAACCTATACATTAAAAGTCATATCAAAATTGCATTATTCAATATATTTGTTCATGTACTGTATGGCCAAAAGTATTTCAACACCTGACCATCACAACCAGATGTGCTTACTAAACGTTCTTATATAAACCAGTGGGTATTGAGTTGGTTGTCAAGTTGGTTCCACCCTTTACTGCTATAGCAACATTCACTCTTCTGTGAAGTTTTTTTTCTTTTGATTTTGGGATATGGCAATTTGTCCATTCAGTCACAAGGCCATTAGTAAGGTTAGGCACAGATGTTGGGCAAGAAGGCCTGAGTATTCTCCAGTTAATTCCCAGAAGAACACAAGTTATGTTTGAGAATAAATTGAACCCTGTATTGGTTAAGATCAGGGCTCTGTTCAGGTAAAACCAAGCTTTATGCACCTTGCTATGTGCACAGGGGCATCATCATGCTGGACATGCTTGGGTTTTTTTAATTCTGGTGAAGCTGAAATCATTAACTGAAACACACACAACATAATTTTGTGGCAGTTTTATGTGGAAGAATCACATAAGGGTGTGATGGTCATGTGTCCACATACTTTTGAGAATGTAGTTATTCAGTACCTTACAACAGTATTCAGTTTTATCACTATGTGAAAACCACATCACCTTCTTGTATGAAATTGAAATAGTAAACCAGAGTGGTTTTAATTCTGTGTTTATCCTTTTTTCACACAGAGTGTAAGTTATATCGAGCTGGACCGCCTGCCACCATTGTGACAATTGATGAAGAGAGTCCAAATGGTAGGTACCTACCATTTTCTTTGGTTCCATTGTGGTGTATATGCTTGTTACCTTCAAATCATGCTGATTTTACATTAGTGATTTGTTTGCTAAATTGGTAGTGCTCACCTGATAAATATCTAAGCCTGTCAGGGGTCAATATGTAAATACAGTCAGGTCCATTATTATTTGGTCATTAGCCACGTTATCATTATTTTAGTTGTTGAATAAAGTATGCCGGAATTAATAATAAATAAAGAAAATTAGACTTTCAAGTTGAATTATTCGGTACTTACATTCAAATCAGTTAAATGGTGTATTAATTATAGCACTTTTATATATTATATTATGTGGTGTTTTGTTCATATCCTGTTTTAAATGAGTAAAAGTAATTGGACAATTGGCTGTTCAGCTGTCATATGTCCAGGCGTGTTTTAATAAGCAGATAAAAGGTCTACGGTTGATTTCAATTGTGACATTTGCATTTGGAATCTATTGCTCAACTGAATCTCAGTGTGACATCTTTAGAGCTGTCACTGTCAAGTCAAGTCAAGAAGCTTTTATTCTCATTTCAACCTGTTGCATATATAGCTGTTGCAGTACACAGTGAAATGAGACAACGTTTCTCCAGGATCATGAAGCTACATAAAACAAAGACAAAGCTAAGGACTTAGTAAGTAGTCCTAGCCACATAAAGTGCATCTGTGTGCAACCTGGTGCAAGCAGTGCAAGACAACACAAACAAGACAAACAAGACAGTGCAGGACAAAATACAGTGCAAACAGAAAATACAAGACAATACACATAATACAATACACAAAAGACAATACACCAAAACAGCACTGACCAGTGTAAATACTGTATGTTCAAACAATATTGTGTGTGCAGAAATACTGAAATGAACACAGTATTATAGCAGCAGTTACATGAGATATTGTAAAGTATTGTGCAAAACAGCAGTCGACTGAAATGTGAGACAGCATGTGCAAAGAGCAAAAACAGTGTGCAAAACAGCATGTAAACAGTTTGATGGATATACAGTATATTGGAAGAGTGTGTATATGGTGTAGGTCTGTGCAGTCCATACAGCTGATATGTCAGTGAAGCAAGCAATCAATAAGCTTAAACATCAAAACAAACCATAAATGAGATAGCAAGGTATGGCTATGTGTGGACAAATAAACTGTTCAGTACATTCTTTAAAAAATATCTAAAACACTAACAATTATGAACTCTGCGATAAATGACAGAACATTTCTTTCCCTGGTGAAGAAAAAAACAGTTGGCCAGATTAAAAAGATCTGCCAAAAGGGTGTAAATACTTATAAAACAGAAACATGTCATAGGACACTTTTGTTAGTACTTTGTTGGATTGTAATATGGTTAAAAAAAAAAAGATAACCCTTGAATGACAGGTTGTAGAAGAACTCAATAAGCCTGATGTTCATTCCAGCCTGGATTTCTGCTGAAATGTTGAACTTGAATTGACTCAGCTGAATATATTGGCTTTGACAAATTCGTCTATACAGTCACAAACTCACTACTATATTAGCCATCACAGTAGAGATCGTTATCAGAGAGCTCAGCAACTTGTTGTCTCTTGCCGTGGCCCTGTGTGATGATTGGCAGTGCGTTTCTGTGAGTGGATTGAGTGTGTATTGTTTCTAAGATTGCAGATGTTGTTTTGTTGTTGTGACAGCACACTGGGGCCTATTAACACATAAATTGATCTGAGTAGGCACTGCTACACTGCATAATACACTCATAATGCCTGCCAGGACAGCACCAGACCCAGCCATGCGTTTGACACCACTGTCTTTTTGTCGCCATGTGACAGTTGCTGGCTTCAGCTTCTTGCACATTTTTTCCTCTTTCATTATCCGTTCTTGAAGATATATTGGTCATCGCTGGGTAGAAGACTTGAAGTAAAAAAAAGCATGTTTGCTGGCACAGGAAGGCTTCAATAACACTGAGCAAATGACTGCTGAGAGATGTATTATTCTGGCAGATGAGTTTAATGAGTTTGATTTGCTCAGTCTCGATTGCTGTTTGTTTCTTTGATGAGTTTTGCTTTAGAATTTGAACAGGTTTCGTCACTCTTGTGGTTCAAAGGATATTAGCAATAAAACACTTGTTCTTATCCATTTCCAATACTTCACTTCACAGTGTTTGGTATTGCTATTAGTATTGCTGCTTTTGTGCATGTGTCTATACAGTATATGTAACAACGTGTTGATTCCACTTTCGGTCTGGAAATAAGGAATTTATTTACCTTATGTGATAAAGGTGGAATGGAGAGCAGGGGCATTCAGAGTGCTTCCATGTAGGTTTTACTTCAGTGAATCGTGTATGTGGAGTGCTCTGGGGCTTCAAGATAAGGGCATTTAAAGACTCAGTATTGCCCTACAGGTCAGCTTTGGCAGGAAATAAAAGAAGACATGGACATTAGTTCAAGAGACAGCTGTCTTTTTCGTTGTCTCTGTCATCTTGGGTTTGCTGGCTGTACTTCATTCTTTTTGGATGCACCACCATCCAGAAAGACTTATGTTACAAATCCTCCATCTGTGTGTATGTTTCCAGACAGATTTGTTTTGACTGCATGCGGTTTTGTTTTTATTTTGGTTGTTATCCAAGCTGCTGAATGCATGTTGCCAGTTTTTCTATTGCAGATTTTGACAAATTGTAGTATCATGGGAGTTGGTGTATTTCACAAAAAGCTATTCAACCCAGCTCTCTGACTGCACATGTTCTGGGTAAGTGGTGACTTAGCAGTGATAGGGAAAGTTCATTAGCCCAAAGGTTGCAGGTGCCAGACAGGGCCTGATAGCCAGAGTCTAGTATTATTGTCGACTGCTTGGTTTGCTGAAGCAAACCTTGAAACAAGGTAGAAATTAACTTTATCTGAAACGTTTGTCCCGCTGTTAATTATAAGCTGTGTTTCAGATTTACTTTACTGTATATACACGTGATTGTTGTTTTATTTTTGGTTGTCTTCTGAGGTGCAGTCTGTTGAATTTGCTCAGGTAAATCTGAGGCACCTCATTTAGTCATCACAGGTCATTGACATTTCGGAAACAGCCCTAAATTATTGGTATCACTCAGCAGTCATAAACATACATTAATCTATGCCTGAAACATCATATGTAGATACTTAGGCAAAGGTTTTTAACTATAGACTATTCTGTCTGATCAATGATGATTCATTATATTGTCATTATACTGCTTTCATTATATTGTCTGTAAAATTGTGACCTTCTTCCACAATGTTTCCTATAAAGTGCACTTTATGCATCCATAACACCCGTTGTGGACCCAAACAAGTCACCGTGCCCCCCTGTTCCAAACTACATTTTATTAGTCTTCATATTAGAGAATGGTGCAGCACAGTCAACATTATGAAATTCTCTTGTGTCTGTAGATAACAATTGTATTTTTCTCCCAGAGTGCTTCTAATGCCCAAATCCTACAATCACCAGCTTTAATTTTTAGCTTTGTTTGATCAGAGGGTTCATTAAATATTCAATTATACTACTTTAATCTTAGAAATTTTGAATAAAGACAACTGGACACTTATAGACCTTGAGTACATTGGTGAAAGATTTATTTTAGATTTAGATTATGTCAGATTCATTTTTAAAAAAGTATGAAGTAAAATATTATATAAAATTAATCTCTCTGCCTCTGGTAGCTTTTACGCAGTATCAGGAGAGAACGAAGTTAAATCCATGTGCAGGGTTTATTAAGTTAAACACACAGCAAATAATTCAAGTCATCAGTCAAATATCAGAGTCCAGAAAGGCAAAAAAAAATAAAAATAAACAGAAATAGCAGTCAGCGTGGTAAACAATTTGAATCACAATCCAAGAACGAGAAAAACCAAGAAACAGAAACAGGGTCAGCAAGAACACTGATCAATACTTTGAGTGGAAGGGATGGTGGCATCATGTTAAATTCTTGACACCGGAGGAGAACGTGTGAACAAGAAGTGGTCAAAATTTCAGGGAGCGCTCCCTCATGTGGGTGGGAGGGAAGACGGCTAGCGAGTCTGTCACAGTAGCATTAATGTTGGGAAACATTACATCTTGTATTATACTGTAAATTGTTCATTCAGCCTTCAGTCCCCAAACTCCAATTCAGTACACTGAAAAGAGAGCTAATAATGTTCCTGGAAAAATAGGAACATTTAGCACTTTAAGGAAGTTCTATTTGTGGAAATGTGCCAAATTCAATAGCATCCAAACATTTTTCCAATTTAATTACTCACTTACAATTGATAAATTTACCAATAAATTGGTTGGCTGAATTGGTGAAAACACAGTAAAGCACTTGAATTCTAAAGTGAGTGGTTGTATGAAGAATCCACCTTACAGACAATAGAAGACAGATAAATTACATGCTGAAGTCTGAGTGAATGGAGTTCAGAAACTGGCCCGATCTCTCACCCTCTGACACACTCATCTTCTCATACATGTGTAAATCATCACAGAGCGTTATTCTCTAGTGAATCAAAAATCAGTTTAACTACAATGCTTTTTAAAATGTACTTCTTTTTAAGTCAAGTATGTTCTAACAGATGAAACCATTTTATGATGTTTTTAATTGTTATCTAACTGATAGATGAAAACATTAAGTTGAAATGTGTAGTGTTTATGAGTAAAGTAGCTAAACTACTTTTCTCATTTCAATGCAGAGGATTAGATACTTATGGAATTGTTTCACTAGCATTCATATTAAACACCTATATCGGCTAAAGTTTTCTGATAACATGCCACTATTTTTGAAAATGCAGAACTTTGGTCTTGTGTGAATGCACACAGACAGCTAATGGTTTATCTTTTGTGGTTTGCGGTTTGCCCTCTAGTAAGAAAGGGGCTGAACTTGTTGAAGCTGTTTTCAGGGCAAAGTGAATTTACAGTTGGCATCTAAAGTTTATGCAAACAGTTTACTTAGTAAAGATAATGTTAGCTAAGTTGCATGGCGATTACTGGATTATTTACATTTGGCTTGTGCTATAATGCTATTAGAAGACCACAACATTATCAATCAGTGTACAATGGCAGTGTGTGTGTTTTTCCTGTTGATTACAATAGCGATGTTTTCACTCTAACATTATTCACTGGGTCTTAGAAATATTTGTTGGAAATATTTGTTTTTTTTGGAATAATATTAAAATATTCAAATCCCAAAATGTACACAAACTAATGGCACTAAACATTCTGTGTGTTTGCATGGATGTATAATGAGACACTTTAAACTCATCAGCATTCAAACATTTCATGTTTATATCCTCACGAAGTGGTGAGTTACTCACAGAATGTTTAACTAGCTATGTTAATGGTCCTCTTATCATACTGCTACGTAGTTATTTGGCTGAATACAGATGAGGAGCAAAAAAAAGCATTGCACTAGCTAAGCCATTGGGTTTTTATGCCTTGCAGCTGTAATTAAAGTTTAATCAAACACAAATTTGACCCTATCACATCTCACTTACCTTTCAAAGATCAACTGATAAGACAAATCACTGTATGAGATGTGACAAGGCTCAGTTTTGAACAGACATGGAAAGCATTTTACTAACATGACATGTTGGACGTGAGAATGATATACTACTGTGGTCCTGTGTTTTATTTTTCCTTATTAAATTTAGATGTTTTTTGCTCAAAATGGAATCTGATACCATAAACCACTGAACAGATTTTACGTCATTTACCCTGAGAGTGTATAAAGCAAACACTCATACTCCAAATAGCCACACAGCCTTTTTCCTGCAACCATGTTATGCACATGACTCTTGTGATCTCTGTTAGATATTACCACTAAACAGATAATGTGTTTCTCAGTTTCTTAATACTTTAAAACTACATATGCAAAAATATAAACTTATCCCTAGTCTAAGTGTTCACTCGTGAAGGCACAGACATCGCTATCTCACTGTGTTGATGAGGAGCTATCAGATAAGCTGATGAGAAATAGCCATAGAGTCATGTTGGAGGGAGGGGTTGCCATGGCAACCACAGCTGATTAAAAGTGCCTTAAGTAAAGGCCAGATCACGTTCCACAGCCTGGCACAGGAGAAGAGCACATCCAAATCTTGCAGCCGTAGACAAAATAGAAGTCTGTGTTTGTTGTGATTGGGCCAGGACTTGAGCAGAAAGTTAACATGTTTTAAGTTGAAGATGGAGGACAAGCACAAAGAGGAGCAGAGGGATAAGATTAGAAAAGATAAGAAAGTCCGTATTAAATACCCTTCTTAAAAAATAAATAAATGAATAAATAAATAAATAAAAAGGCATTATTCAAATACTGCTACCTCCCACACATGCAGGCAAAATGACATGAAAAAACACGGAAGCCTTTATTTAATGTGGTGTGTGCATGGATGCACAGTGTGACACTTTAAAATTGGTTCAGCAGGTACACTCTGACATTAAATCATTACATCCTTACTTAATTTTACATCTTCAGAAGGCAATTTTAAAATAGCAAACCTAACCGTATCACCACACAGTTAGTCGGATGAATATAAATGAGGAGCGACAAACTCAGCTTTGCTCTGGCTACGCAATTCGTTTTCCTGTGGAGAGACAGGGAGCACTTCTGCTTTGCATTTACACCTTGAAGCTGGAATTAAAGTTTAATCAAATACAAATTTGACACCTTTTCCTGCTTACCATTTAAAATAAATAAATAAATAAATAAAATGAAGGCTCCTAGTATTTTACCACCCAATATAGTGGATTATGCAATGTTTTCACAGTATACAATAAAAATATTTTACAATGTACAAATTATTTCCACTTTTCATATGAGGCTTAATTATAATAGATGAAACATATATTACTGTATATACATATTTATGTACTGGTACTGAGCTTAAAACACCTTGTTTATGTCTCTACAAGTTTAATAAGTTAGACAGCAAAATAATTTGAGTCACTGACGGATCTGATAACTATAAACATTAATGTCATTTAAAAACAGGTATTTCATGAAAAATATTGTATGCAAAATAGAGCAAAAATAATACAAGATCATGTAGCATGTCATCTTCCTTCCAGGTATAACAAGTAGATAGACAAGGCATAAAAGCAAATCAGGTATACGTTAACATATTTGTTAAAAAAAAAAATAAAATACTGCTGTCCAAACCATTTCCTTACCACAGCAATAATTTTTATTGATGATTTTTTTTAAATGGAATGCAGGAATCTGATATATTATATAAACAAGCATTAGGGTCCAAAAGTCTGAGACTGCTAGTAAAAATGATGCTATTTTGCGTTTTTCCAAGTTTAATAAAGCCAGAAATTTGATACTGATACCAAACATTACAATTCCTGAAACCAAAATAGTACTTTGGCAGAAAAACTTATGAAGATAAACTCTCAGTTGGACTGGACAGAGAAAACCTGTCTCAGGCTACATATGTAACTCGGATCCCTGAGAAAGATATGAGGTGCTGCGTCATGCCTTGATGCTATGGGAATGCCCTTGCAGCTCAGAGAGCTTAAGACTGTGTAAACACCTGCCAATTTTATTTGTCTGAAAGGGGTCAGGTGATGTAGCAGTGCGCATCAGCAAGACTGTAAAAGGGCATCTGTGTCACATATTTCCGGATTCTAATTGTCTGAAGGAAGACATCAGGCATGCCTTATGAGTGGCAAGCAAGGCATCTTGTTCCTTTCTTGGAGAACCTCATGTTCTCTTTCGAGAGAACTGAATGCTGTGTTATGGCTTGACACTATGGGAATGCCAATACTAATGCGGCCACACGAGGAAAGGTGCCTGCCCCGCAGGGCCGTGTGAATTGGCACTTGGTGCAGATGGGACCAGATCACAGGACCTGAGACCCAGGGATTAAGCTAAATTAAACTGTACAACCTAAGGAATGTGTGTTGAGAGGACCAGCCTGCCATAGCACAAACATCATGCAGAAGGATGCCTCTGGCTATGGCATTAGACTATACTACACTTCTAGTGGAGTGGACCCTGATATCCAGAGGCAAAGCCATTCAGTACACCTCGTAGGGCTGTGTGATGGCAGCTATAACCCAGTGAGAGAGACAATGCTTGGTCATATGTTTACCACTGTTGTGGCCACCAAAGCAGACAAAGAGTTGAGGGGACTTACCCCACTGGCCTGAGTGCTGGATGTAGGCCCTAGACGCTAAAATGTTTTTGCTTCAGTGACTCGTGAGTCAGAGAAAAGAAGGCATGCAGGACGTTTGGTATGTATGTGTTTTGTGTTACTGATGTGCACTTGAGAAGACATAGACTCCACAAGTCTGTGTAAGCCCTAAAACATCTGAACATGTGCAGCCATTGAAAGGAAAAGACATAATCAACATCACAAAATTATGCTTACATTTAAAAAAAGGGTTTAGATAATTCTGTTATTTTATATTCTAAAAATACTGTTCCAAATTTGAAATTAAATTATCCAGCTTTCCAGTGGGGTCTTAAATCTATGGATCCACATGTATATTTTAAATTATAAAATAGGTTCTGAATATTACATAGATTGCGCAGTATAGTTTCTACGATTCTTCTATTTTGTTTTCCATAAGGACCTCATTGGAAAATCAGTTTGAGCATGTGCTTGAAAAGTTTTGTTAGACATTTATCTACTCTGCATATTATACATATCCTGTACCCGATTGTGTGTCAGGTGCTGCTTTAGGCGGATTCAGTAACCTCTCTGAACTGTATACACCTGCCAAACACCATCCCTAACAGAATTATAGTGAGATCTAATCTGGCTTTATCTTTACTGAAGAATAGGATTCAAAACTCAAAGTGTGTCAGAGAGCATGTAGCATGCCCCAAATCTTTTACAATATTTATCAGGGTAGTGCGCTCCTTTTATTTTCTCCAACTCTCTTTCTCTTGTGCTCTCCTGAGTAAAGATGGCTGATGTCTATATCTTCAAATTGGTCTTGTGTGTAACCGTAGTTACTAGCTGCAATTCTAGCTGGGCAGTGAGACATTTACTTGTTTGTTATGTGTTTGTGTTAGATGAACTAATTTGAAGGCCTGAATGATATGATTAAGTTACAAACATTAGGTGATAGAACTCAAATGTAAATGTCCTTTTGTTTCATTTTTATGTGTAAAATGTGATAGTGTGTTTAGCACAGATACAAAGTTTATTGCATACTAAACCTGTATCATGTTCCACTCTTACAGCCAAACTCAACCACAATTCTGTTAAACAAAGTGTTTGCATGCATGCATGTGTCAAGGAGAGAGGGAGAGAGAGAGAGAGGGAGAGAGAGAGAGGGAGAGAGAGAGAGAGAGAAAGTAAGTGAGAGAAAGATGTAATTAGAGAATGTGTTGAAAGTAGGATTATTCTCAAGCACCTGCCACTTTTCTGGATTAGATCGAAGCAATTCCAGCCCTTGCCCACTCAAAGCACTCGGCAGCTGCTGCTCCTTCATTTCTCAAAGTGTGTATGCATCCTCTGTTCCACACCATCTGATAGATTAATCCCTGCCTAAAACAACAACAACAACAACAACAACAACAAAAAACACTCCTTCGCCTTTAAGAGCATTTCTTTTCTCTGGTTTTGTTGATGTTCATCATTACTGTGTATTTATGTCAGCTCTGTTAACTGTAATAGCCTCTGGGCTGTTTAAAGAGTTTCCTTGTGGACATTATACAAAGATTCTTGTTCATACTCAACCTCAACATCACCTGCAGCTCAAGCAATGACTGTGAAAGAGGATTATGAATTTTTATTTTTTATTTTTTTCGTTTTAAAACTATATACTTCATGTATTTTTGCTATTTTGGCATCTAACCCTAACCCTATGAGACCTATTTGCTGTATAGATAAGAGTTAGGAGCTGTTTTCAGGTGCTTATTTATTTATTTATTTGCATATTTGTTAAAGTATATGTTTTTAATCTCACATTGTATAGGAATGAAATGATAATTCAGTTTTTAGAAAAATGGACTAGTCCTAATTAGATGTGAGTGTTTGCTGATAGTGGTTTAATCTAGCCTGCTCTTGGCCTGTTTTCATTTACATTTATATGAGATAGATGAGCTGTTAAAAGCTTCACTTCTTTTGTCTGACCCCACTCATCTTTCACTACATCTATCCTCCATTTGAGCTGCTTCTCCAAATTAAAACTGTCTTCCACAAACAAATGGCAAAACCTGCCTCATAAACAGCAGTAAATCCACAAAACACATCTCCCATAGATAAATAATACACGGCATGACATGTAATGTACAATTTGCGTGATTTTTCACAGACTAGACGAGTTTGATTAATACACATTTTAAGCATTAATGCCAACTTGTTCAAGCTTTAAATCCTAAGCCTTCTCCATTCATTATGTTAATTTTACTCTGGCTTTCAAAGGGGAAATTGTTAGCAGGTTCATAAGGATGGTTTAGCCATGGGGTAGATATGGTTTTTCATACCGAGTGATTAAAATTGATTTTTGATCTAAGTTGCTTTTGCTTCATCATCATGATCTAATTTCATTAATCATCTGTGACACCTGAATGAAGATAGAATGAATATGTGAAAATAACCATAGTTCTGATATTAGCTTCCAAAATGAAGTTCAAGAATATAATGCATTCTTAAGCAACACACACATACACACACACACACACACACACACACACACAGCTATTATTTAAAGCTTAGCTAAAGGACAGAGCTGGAGCAGAGCTTCACTGTTATATATAAGCACATACTCTACCCAATAAATCAAAGTAAACAGCTAGAGGTGGTACTCTTTGCCTCTACAAAACTTTTAAGCCTTAAAATCAGATTATTTACAGATATTTAATTTATAAATACTTAAGCATAACCATTGAGCACAATAAACAGTTCTTTGGTGTGTTCTTATGGCACAACCCTTAAAAGTTAATTGTAGCAGAGGATGACATCTTCAAACCTTCTCAAAAACTTTAGCAGGATGCTTTTATCTGTGTGTGTGTGTGTGTGTGTGTGTGTGTGTGTGTGTGTGTGTGCACGTGTGTGTGTGTGCACGTGTATGTGAAAATCTTTTTATGTTATCTATCTAAGCCATTGTAGTATAAAGTATTTTAATATATATATATATATATATATATATATATATATATATATATATATATATATATATATATATATATATACACATTATATACCACTTAGAATTATGAGCTAAAATACATTCATGGCATTTGACAGATGCACTTATCCAGATGCACTTAGTGAAAACTATATTTTACATTTATACATCTAGGCAGTTTAGGGTTGCTAGGGCTTAGCAGCAACAGAGCTGGGATGTGAAGTCACAACCTTCTAACCGTATTTGTGTGTATGAGAAAGATAGAGTCAGATAGACAGACGGACAGACAGACAGACAGACAGAGAGACAGACAGACAGACAGACAGACAGAGACAAGGTATGTGGATGCTTAGTCTTTGGGGAAACCTTCAGCAAGACATATGGCAATAGGTCATGATCGAGGACTTAAGTATAAGTGTGTTGAGAACATGTTCACACCTAGTTATTAGTGTGAAAAGGTTTATGTGAAGCCTGCAGCGATACTGTGCATGTGCTGTTGTGTGTGTGTGGTCTGGAAAGCTCTTCTGTCTCTGTAATGTGTGAATGCACTGCAGCACCAAGCATGAGTCCGGTTTTAATAGCATTTGATTTCTCCACATATCGCCAGCCCTACAGTCCCTCTATTGTAGTAGCCTGACTGACTTGCAGCCTCAGCTTTGTGTATACTTCTCTCAGAGATCAAACACAATTAAGTTCAATCATCCTGCTGTTTCAGCCAGAGTAGATCTAGACTAGCGTAGGTGTATACTTTGAGGGCTCCACTGTGGCCTCTATTCGTTTGTTCTTCCTCCATCATTCTGAACTTGGTTAATGGTGTGAGTCATGAAAGGCCGCAGTACGCATACCATGACCCTCACTCAGTCTCTCCATGAGAGCATACATCAGTCTCTCTTAGTCAAGCCACACAGCTGCTTTTGTGTTTGACACACACTGTCTGTAGCTTTGTTTCGGCATGCACTCAGGGATTTTAGGCCAGCAATAATCGCAGGGATGAATGCGAATTGATGGAGCTGGAGCTAGAATATCAAATCTGTCTCTGTGGGAGAATGATATTCTCCAGCATCACTATGTAAAGCTAAAATGGTCAGGTGGCTGGGGGTTGGGGGTGAGCAAAGGCAGAATGCTGTTGGATTGCTCATATTGATACAGTAGTTGTGTGCTGTGTGAAAGGAGAGGTGGTGGTGGGGAGGTGTTGTGGGGTGGATGGGTGCTGATAGCTTATTGTGTAAGGAAGGGTATTGTTGCATGGCCACAGAGAGAACAGTGGGGAACATTATTTTGCAGTGTGGAGGCTAGAAAAATGATAAAGAATAACTATCTCAGGAGTCATGAGGTCTTACCTGGTGACATATTGTCTATCATGCCAACAATTTCTGGCCTATACATTCTAACAAGATGGATGTAACACATAATGGGGATATTTATATTGTGGTGCTGTTTAATTATTGATGTAATAATTTTTTACAACTCTCTGTTATCTCATGATTTAATTAATTATTTTATTAATTTATTTGTTTGTTTGTTGGTTTGTTTACCACCACAGAATATCTTGATTGTGATGCGAACAGTATAAATGTGAGCTATAGAAGTGACAGTAAGCTCAATACAGCAGTTAACTATAGGGCACAGAGGCAACAATAAAGATTTCGCTTGGTAAAACCTGTTAGGATAGACTCGCAGCGTCGGATCCAAGTGCAGGTGAACCGTCTTACTAAGAAAAATAACAACAATCCAGGTAGACTGGATCACCAGACAGGCTATCACAGGCAATGCCAAAAACAAAGAAGAATATGAAATAGTCTATGGTCAAAACTGGTATATCAAAATGAATGTTTGGTGTTTTCAGAAACGCTGAGTAAACTCTGCAAGTTCTTCACAGCAATCACTAGATTTGAGAGTTTATATACACACATAAAGTGTTGTACCTGATTCTCATTCTTAAAACACAGTGGTTATTTTAGTGCTGATTTGGGAATGCTTTAGGCTTGTGATCCAGGAGCTCTTTTAAAGATTGATGGCATCATGAAGTGCACTCATGAATTGCAAGTAGCAGGATATTTTATCCCCAAACCTGGTATCTTTTGCCAGAAGATTTGGATGTAGATCTTTTAGCAAAATAGTTTTTAGTGTGAGAAAACAATCTCAGTGGATTGAAATGGCTGTTAAACCAAAAACCTGTGTAAAGAATGTGAGGTTTTCTTTATGGAGGAGTTGTCTATGATTCCTCTACAACTTAAAATAATAATGCTTCTGATTGCTGACTAGCATCCAAATTATTAATGATTCAGTTTCTAAATAAAGTTATTATCATTGTTTTGCATGTACCATCATGTAACAAAGAGATTAATCAGCTGTAATGCTCTTCAGATATCAATGTTGATATGGTCGTCACACTGTAAAGGTTTCTTTCTTCTTCTTCTTCTCTCTCGCTCTCTTTCTCTCTCTATCCTTCTCTTTATCTTTTTATCAGGTACAGTTTTGGTGGAGAACATGCAGATTAATGGTCGAGCGCAGGATCCAGGCCGCACCATAGCTCTTACTTTGCTGGGGAACTATGACTACTGGGTTATACTGGACCCTATCCTCCAGAGACTCTACCTTAACAGCACAGGAAGAGTACTGGACCGAGACGTGAGTGGGGGTTGTGGGTGCTAATGGTTGTTTATTTGTGATATGTGCATTAAGAAAAATCATAGGGACCAGCCACATATCTCCACAAGATTAAAACTGACAGATATTTTTATTTCAAACTCCTTCTCTTCCAGCCCCCCAGATATATCACCACTATAGTGGTTCAGGTTCAGTGCACTAATGAGCTGGTGGGCACTGTTATTCTGCATGAGGTGCGCATCGTGGTACGCGACAGGAACGACAACATCCCGCAGTTCCAGCAGCCTCGCTATTACGTGGCAGTCAATGAGGTGAGGTCATTACTGCTTTAGGATCTTAGTCAGGAGTCTTTCATATCATAATAGACATACACCACATGGCCAAAGGTTTGTGGACGCATGACCATAATACTCAAATTTGCTTTTTGTACATTCCATTTGAGATACAGTCCTCAATTTGCTACTTGCTACTGAAGCAAGGCTGTGGGAATTTGCCCTTTCAACGACAAGAGCATAAGTGGAGTCAAGCACTGATGTCATTATTTCAGTTCATTCTAAAGGTGTTCGCTAGGATTGAGATCAGGGCTCTGTGCAGGTCACATGAGTTCTTTCAGTCCAATCTTAGTAAACTATATTTACATTGAGATTGTTTTGTGCATAGGAGCAGTGTCATGCTGGAATAAATATGAGACCCTAAGTTCCTGTGAAGGTAAATATTAATGCAATAGCATACAGAGACATTCTATATAATTGTTTGCTTCTACCTTTGTGGCATCAGTTTAAGGAAGAACCACATACGAGCTTAAAAAATCTGGTGTCCACAAACTTTTTCCCATATAGTGTAGTCAAAAAATTTCATTAAAATCTTACAAAGTTGAAAAGTTTACCAATATGCATATATGATTTATTGCTCTTGATGAAAATATTAAATCTGTCTCTGCTGTGTCACACTGTTTGTTCATTTAATGCAAACTGTTTTTGGTGGACAGTGAAACCTGCACAAAAATGTATATAGATGCCAGTAGATACACTGCTAAGAGAACATGTGGGATCCTTAGACTGCTTCAAGTGATTTAATTTTATTTTAATGGCGTAAAGGTTAATGTTCATTGGACTACAGGCTTGGCACATGGATGCACTGTCAGTGAGTGTATAATGGGGTGGGCAGGTGGTGGAAGGATCACAGTATACTGTACTCAGTAAGAGTAGACAGTAGAAAGTAAAATGCATTTTTGTTGCATCAGACTCGACACAGCACTTTCTACATATGATAATAGTGAGACCTACCAGAGGGGCTAAACTTCGTAACCAACTGCAATCATTGGAATGGTAATGAACATGATTTACAGCAATTTAAATCTTAAAAACTGCAGATTCACAGTGTGTTTCGAATGACACTGGTCAGTAGCCTAAATCATGAAAGCATTATGCAACTAGTGTAGGTTGTTATTTCATCTTTGTCATTTGTTAATACTGTACAACTTGGTAAGTACACAATTCCTTTTTATTATGTGTTTATTTTAGAAATTAGTTTTTTTATTTATAGGTTTTGGCTAGGTATTTGTAACTATCAGTGAATTTTTGCTGAGTTTTGATGATCTAAGCTAGCAGTTTATTTTAATAGTCTTTTTTTTTTTTGTGCAACATGGCAGACACCGCTGATGCTGTCAGCCTGATTTGGGGAAAGTCTTTTGATACTCTTATATATGAGGAGAGACTGAGAACAGGAGGCAGGCCAATGATTGATTTAATTTAGAAGTCAGGGAGCAACACTATATCCTTTCAGCTGTCTTTGTGCAGTACAGATGACTGGCTGACAGGTAGTGCCATACACGGTTATATACTTTACCTTGGCTTGGACTGGAGAGCTTGAACGTGGCCAATTTGCTGTCCCTTTAGTTTTAGTACATTTAAACTTTCCCTCTCTCCCTTTTTAATTTTAGTACAGCTCAGTTTCAGCCAGCGGCATGCAATACAATAAACAATATTTAAATATTGGGACAGAATTGCATGTGCTGATGACACTTTACAGCTGCATGACTAATGTGGTTATGCATCAGGCTGCAAGAGTTTTTCATTTTCAGACTTTGTGTCTTAATACTGTAGATGTGAGTAATGCAGCTCAGCACCAATGATTGGTTGGCCAGTACTGTCTGTTGTGTGCCTAAAGCTCTGGAACTAGTAGAGAAGCCATGCTATTTATCTTGATTAAAGTGATTGACATAATCCTGGTATGCATTTTTCTTTGGCAATAGAAGAAATGAAAGAGAGACTGGTGTTGAAGTAATTATACAGACATTGCACACATTTTTCCCTTATGTTCGTCAGGTCTAATGTTGCTCACTCCCCCTTTTCTGTTACTCTGTTAAAAGTAGAAACACACAATAACACTTTCTGATGGATTGATTCATGGTGCACTGTAGGAGAAAACCGACTCCAACCTACATTGGCCCAGGCTAGCTCCTGCAATCTGACTATAAGTTTAAACAACTGTTCTAAGTAAAAATTCAAAGAAGAAATGATCAGCCAAACTCACGAAGACTGGATTCAGTTGAGGTAGGTTTATTGACAGTCGTATAGACAGCAATTAACCAGCTGGTACCAGGGATACAAGTTTGTCCAGTAGACGATACTTGCACCGAAGCACTGCTGATTGCAACAAGCTTATATACAGTTCTGACATGCCCCCCCCTTTTTTGCCATACCCCCTTCGTTATCCAATCATAATTCCGCTCACGTACACAGTTTCGCCCGCTTCAGAAATTACCATTATTTCCACATTGGAAAGTTTTGCCCGTGCTTTAGGCCCTCTCAATTTTCCATTATTTCCATCCGGAGGGCCCCGGTCTCATGGACTTTGGACCTACGTCATCAGGCCATGGAGTTTATAAGTTGGTTTCATGTGCTTTTTGACTTATTCTCTTTTTCTGGGGTCTTTTTCAACACAACTCAACATAACACACTTATTCATGGGTATGTATGGATTTTCCTTGTACTCTAGCACTTTTTCTCTTCTATATGATTAAAACCTGTTCTTCTACTGTTCAGTCTCTGTGAAGATGGTGTGCAGTGGTCATTGGTTTACTCATTACCCCAGTGGCCATGTATTGCATATGCTTACTAAGGCCCTGCTTGTGGTGTGTTCTAGCTTCAATCTCTGCATGGGTCGCACACCTTCTGGATGAAACCGACCTTTCCACACCTTCACCTACTGCTGATCTTTTTACTGAGGTCATTACTCATTATATCCAGGATATGGAGAGTCGTGGTCGACCCAGCGACACGTCTGCTGTTAAGGGGGTTGATGTTTCAACACAGACTGCTACAGTTGTTACCAAGTCTACTCAGACTCTTCCACCTCCATCTACACATACTCAGGCTACTCAAGCTCCATGGCGTGTCAATAAAAGGACTCAACACCCTCCTCGCTATGCTGTCAAACCTTTTTATGTTAAGAAGTGACTCCTCATGATTGTGCATTTCTTTATTAAAACCCTTCTGCTCAGTTCTTCCTCAATGCTGTGTGCGCGTGTCTTTTTCTGCCTGTGTGTGTGTGCGAGTTGGTTTCTGTGTATTCTTAGCCTATAGGGGTGGTTAATCAATCACTGACCCCGACGACCTGCTTGCTTCCTGACCTATGCACAGTATAACACTTGACTCTTGATGCACGTTTTTCTCATCTCATCTTTCCCCTGGGCCGTGGTGTATCTTTATCTTATAAAAAATCCCACATAATTCCCCCCTTTTGTAGCTGCAGAGCTACAAACTCGATGGAGTTATGGGTGGCAAAGGGAAGCATGTCATATTTTATGCTGGCACAACATACATCATACATACATTATTCATGTCTAAACATTGGTCCAGAGGTGAGCGAAAAAACCCTCCCATACTTGCCAATTGATAGGGAAAAATTCTCACCTTGTCAGCTTTTTCATGCTCGACAGTGTATTCATCACCTGGACCTTGCACTTAAACATATATATCCCAGCATGTTATATGCGTTTACATGTTTTCATGTCATATTAATTATGCATTACACGTCATGTCGATTACAGATCATTTATAGTACTAGATTACTGATGTGCCCTACTTATTACATACATCATTAGTGGATACATTATAAGTGAAGGTTATCTATTACTTTTTGTGTGTAGGTTCTCTTCGTTGTTCTCTGTCGCCTCTTAGAACGGTGTACTTCTGCCCCTGGTGGCTTTGCACCACGTAGAGAGGCTTGGTGGGGAACAGGGGAGAGGTTACTAGCACTTCACCCCGTTCCCTAGGTTGCCTTCCAGCCCTTGCACTTGGTAAGGCTTCCAAGAGCTGTTCTACTTTTACGGGTTGGTCACCCCATAGTCTATCAGTCCCTGCACAAATCGTGATGGTTTCCATGTTCTTCCACATTGGTGTGTTCAAAGAATGCCACTCTAGGTTTCCCACCTTGAGTCCATACGATACCTCTCGCATCAGGTGGTATTTCGTGTATGTTACCCAAATCTGGACTCCTTCCTCGTTCAAGGGCCCGTACACCTGTTTCTCCCGTGCTGCTACCCACTTTCTGTCCATGGTGATGTAGTCTGCCTGTCGTGGAATTGGGTTGTCCCAGTGGGTCAAATTCCACTCTCCCAGCTCGTCACTCAGGATGTCCCTGCTTTGTCCCATATTCGTCATTTTTTTCTCCACTCTTCCTGTTACTTTACAGGACACAAAGAACACGGGGACAAACAACACATAACACCATTCTAGTTTTCTAGGTTATAAATAGTTCTACGCAATGTGTACTACTTAGGTTTTAACTTGAGGTGCTTTGTATATACTTCATTGTTTTTTTGTTTTTTATGTAATTTTATGTTACTTTTTTTATATTTTTTATTTTTCCTTCCATCTTAACATACCACACTACATTTTATTTACAGGAATTTTATATTGTCTGGGCAGGCCAGTGCCTTTTTAGGGATGTCATATATCCCGAAGGTTTTCATTTCCATGTACTCTGGTTCAATATTTTCTACGATCTGCAGATTCTGTCCAAATATAGATTGTGTGGCATTAGAAATCATTTTACGAATCAAAGGTATCACACAGCAAGTAATCAGCATTAGTATTAACAAGAATGTTGCTAGCACCGTCCCCATTCGTGTTAGAATAGCTCTCCAGCTTCCTGAAAACAGCCAGTACCACCAAGTTCCTCCGGTTGTATCTGGTTTGTGGGTGTTTCGCACATGTTCCATGCGCAGATCCTCCAATGCTTTGAGGGCAACGGTAAGGTTACCTCCTTCCCCTGTATGCATTGGTATTACTGAACAACATTCATCTCCAATCAGACTGCACACCCCGTCATCGGGTGCTCTCATGGTATCGATGGCAAGTCTGTTTTGTAATGCCATTACAGATACTGCATGTAATTGTCGCTCGATTCCTTGAAAAGCTAGGATTGTGGCGTTTACGAATCGCTGTTGATTATACCATATGTAGTTGATCCACTCTGCGTTTTTCTTCATTTGTAACCATGGAAAGAACACTAAGAGGTTATCCACGGCCGATTGTCCCTGTGCTCTATACTCATCCGGGATGCCTACCGGAATTCCTGCCCAGTCTACATAAACGGATTTATCCTCATCATAGCTGAACCTTTTCCGCCTCCTTGGCAATCTAGTCGGCGCAGGATTCGTGATTGGTCCGAGAGTCGGTACAGGATTCTCTATCTGTCCTATGGGCAGAACCCTTAGGGCCCCAATCAGGATTACTGGGGCACAGATTCCTCCCCATTGCTCTGGAAGTTTTTTGTCGCAATGACTGTCCCTGTCCGCAATACCAGAATACATCTGCTATTGGCAGCGTTCCTTTTTTCACCAGGTCGGAGATTGTCCAGATATGTTTCGATATTTTCCCGTCTACCCCCAAAGATGATACTCGTACATTTTTATTGGCTTCCCACACTTCCTCACAGTTCTTTAGTTCTCCCAGTTTTTTATGGCCATATCCTCTGTAGCAGTGGGGAAATCGTAGATCGTGTGCTATTTTCACATTTCCGGGTGGCTTGGAAGCTATTGGTCTTGTTATTAGGGAGGCTATGCTCTCACAGCTTTCTTCATACAGATGTTTAGTGCCATACCTTATTGGTGTTTCTCCAGGCTTACTTATCGGCCTTTTCACTGATGGAATAGCTGGGTCGAAGAAACGATTCAGACAGAACGGGACACATCCCTGGAATGTGCATGGTGACATAAGCTTGCAGCTCCGCATCTGGCATGTTGCTAAATTTCCTGGAATAGGGACCACCCTAACAGGTAAGTTCCTCCGAGCACATATTACACAGTCTGTTTTCACAGTTTCTTTGGCAGTGAACATCAGCCATTTAAGGTACAGATTTTCCGTTCCTTGGTTGACTTCTTCCAAGTGTTCCAGTATTGTTTGTTTTGCTTCACGCGGTACCCGTGTTTGCTGGATGCCTTCTGGGTTCTTCTTTTCCTGGCTCTTGCTGGTCATGTTGTGGGCGTATGATTTTACATTACTGCCTCTTGCGCCTCCAGTTTTTATCTTCCACATTTGAGTACAGTCTATCTGGACCTTTGTTCGCTTTATGGTTCTCAGCAGCCCTGCTGCTATTATGAGTATAGCTGCTATCGCCATCGTTATTAATATTGCAGACATTGGGTTTATTCTTCTAACATCTCTTTGGGTCATTTTCATTTGTTCTCTGGTGCCACTTGGGGCCATTTTCAGCTGCTCTGGGGTTCCCGACGGTGGCTGTGTTCCTGTTGCCGAGTTCTTGCTCTTGTTCTGGATGCTGGTCCACCCCTTATATCTTCAGGCCCTATATTTTCTATCCCTTGATCTATGCTGTCCCACCCAGCAAGTATCTGTTCCCACTCTGCCCTGTTAATAGTGGACGGTATCTCAGCCTCAGGTAGGGTTGGGCTGCCAGCCCGTTCTTGTGTTCTTGCTGCTTGGGGCAGTTCGGGAATCTGTTCCACTTCGCGTCTTAGTGCATCTAGTGCCTGTTCTACTCCTACCCTCCAGCGATTCTCCTGTTGTGGGCTGATCGCTGTCTGGGAGGTTCCTTCCTCGGGCTGCCCCAGCCTGTCGTCTCCCGGGGCCCCTGCTGATGTTTCAGGTAGCACCTCTGGCGGTGCCGGACACGGATCAGAGTGCTCTTCTGGCGGCACCCTCCCTTCTTGGGTCTCGTCAGGCCGTCTTTCTTCTGGTGGTGGGTCCTCTGTTGGTGTGTCTTCGTCTTCCTGTGTCTCAGGTGTCTCAGATGTCTCTGGTGCTTCAGGTGTCTCCGGTGCTGGGTCCTGTGCCTGTCTGGTGAATACTTCTGGGGCTGAGGGGGCAGCTGGGTCTCGAGCACGTGTGCAATGATTGAGGTGGTACCATCCAGCCTTACCTTCTACCTTTATGGCTGTTGGTGTGGCTAGGGTTACCTTGTATGGTCCTGTCCTTCTTACGTCGTTCCACTTCCTTTTGAAGGCTCTGATGTACACCCAGTCTCCTGGTCCTACTTTTCGTAGTTCGTCGGGTAGTTCTATCGCTCTCGCTTCTGTTGCCCCTTTTACCTGTTGAAACAAAGTTCTGTGTATTTGGGTTAGGTGTTTTACATAACTAGCCAGTTCCTCTTCTAATTGTTCGAGTGGGGGGCCTTTGTAGGGACCTCTCAAGTACGGCACCGGCATGGGTCGACCCGTAAGCATTTCGTGTGGTGTCAAGTGTGTGATGCGATTCGTCTGCATGCGCATACTCATTAATGCCAATGGTAGTGCTTGTACCTAACATTGGGTTTAACCTGAATTTGGACTTGACCTGCTGATTTAACGAATCCTACATCCGTCTGATGCTTTGTCCACAAGATATCTGGTACCCTTTCCAGCAGTGACTCGTCTTCATCGACTCCATTCTCTGTCCTGAGTGCTAGTGTATGCGTTGACAACGGCATGTGCCTCTCTATCCATGTGTGTGTAGCTATCACGCTATCTACTGCCTTTTGTGCGAGGCGTGTGTACCTGCCATCTGGTGAAATGTGTATGTAAGCATTATGCGTCGGTTTCCACCCTCTGACTTGAGCTGCATCCCTAACCATTGGTCCTAAATCTTTCGATTCAAATCCCTCTGCTACCATGAGAGAGACATGTGGGGCTGCACTTGGAATGTGATGCCACGTTTCTAGCTCATCCTTCAGGATTGTCATGGCGGCTACTCCTTGTGGGCCTATTATCACATCTGTTGTCGTTATTTCGAACTGTTTTGTTTCCATCAATCCATTCCACAGTTGTCCATACTCTTCATTCTCGCTGTTATAGTCATAGTATAAGGTACAATGCAAGGGGCTTTTTGGTTCCTTGCAGTCTGGCCGCATGGCCTGTATCCACGTTTTCCATTTCGTGTAGGTCTGGTTTAGTTCAGATGTTTCAGGGGTGATGTATTCCAGCCAATACACTGTATCCTGTGTCCTTCCCTTGTCCGCTTCCTTTAGTAGGTGTTGACCTGCCAACGTTTCATCTGGGAAAGTTACCCAGACTCCTGTTGGGCTACAGTGTATTTTTGCTGCTAGTTTGCACAGTAAATCTCTTCCCAGTAAGTTCACTGGGGATTGGGGTGAGTATAAGAGTGGTGCCACTATCGTGGTGTCTTCAACTGTTAAGGTCTGGGGCTCCGTGAATTTCAATATCTGTGTTGTCCCCGAGAAGCCAGTAGTCTTAATCGAGTTACGTGAGAGGGGGAGTCCGGAGCCTTCCTGTCCTATACATGAGAAAGTGGCACCAGTGTCTATCATAAAGGGAACTGATTTCGTACCGTTAATAGACACCATAGTTGTTGGTTCCTGCCTTGGATGCAGTGTGGTGACGTACTGCATGTTCTCCCCCTCCGGCTTCTCTGGGCATCCTCAACTCCAATTCGCTGCAGGCCCTGTCCAGGGTCCTGCTTGTCCTGACCATTGGTTGGGACCAGTTACTATCCCTTGCTGACCTCTGTGTTCTGGCTGTCCTGGTTGATTTTCCCATGGATTGACCTGACAGTTTCTTCTGGTGTGTCCTTTTCCACCACATCCCCAACATTCAAGGGTTTGTGTTCGTGGGTTGTTTCCACTAGCCTGGGGATTCCCGAACTGTCTTGGTCCTGGGCCTTGGGCCCATCTTTGCCATCGTCCTGGCCCCTGTCTCGGGCCTGGTCCCCTCATAGGGCGGTTTTGTGGTGCCCCTTGAGTACCGAGGTGGACATGTATTGGGGGCATAGGTGCTTGTGACATCATTTGTTGTTGAGTACCTGGGGGTATTTGTGCTGGAGGCAGCGTAGGTTGCTGCATGTATGTCTGTGTCGTTACTTGGGGTGCCCGGGTCGGTGCCATCTGAGTTATATTTGATGTAGCAGGTACCAGTACTGCTGCTTCAACTGTTGGGGCTTGCAGTGAGGCTTGTATCTTTCCTGATTTTTCTTTTTCTCTTCTGGCTTTGGTGAGTTCTCCTAGTTGAGTTTTGTATAGTTGTGTCATTAGTGCTTCGGTTGCATCTTTAGCTTCTCTCTTCTTTTTCCTGTGTTGTTCTATGTGATGTACGAGATGAGCTTGAAATGTTTCCCAGGGTAGGGTATTCAGGCCGACCACATTTTCTAGTGCTTCTTGTACTGCCGCTGGCATGCATCTTTTTAGCATCATTTTGAACAAGCCTTGGTTTGTCTCATTCAGGTTCCAGGCTGTACCCGTCTCTTCTAGCCATTTGGTCTGGAAGTTCTGGATGAACTTTAAGGCATTTTCTTCTTCGCCCATTGTTGTGGCTTCCAGTTTACCTGGGTCCATCTTGGTGGGGTACATGTCACGTATTGCATCCCACACGCGATTTCTGTAGGCTCCGAAGGCCAAGTCGTCATCTCTTTCTGAATCCATCGTATTCTTCAATCCTGCTTCGGATAATATTTCGGTCGCTTTGCTTTTTCCTATCACTTGGGCCAGTATGGCCTTGATATCTCCGACTGCCAGCAGGTGGCCAGTTGTTTTTTCTTCAAACTTTGTTATCCATTTCTGCCCTCCCTGGCATATGTCTGGGAGTTGGTTTGCTAACCCAGTCATATCCATAAATGACCAGGGCACATAACGCACTTCTCCTCCCTTTGCTATTAAGGGACACTGGCTCACTTCCGGTTCTTCCATCACAGTGGCTGGTAGGTCTTCTTCTGTCCCATATCTTCGCGGTGCCCTTACCGGTCTACCTGACTTTCTCTGTTGTGGACTCTCCGGCTTCTCTTGTTGACCTTTCCGGCGTCCACTACTGGGCCAGTTACTCTCCCAGCGTCTGTGATTCTCTTTCTTTTCCAGTTCGGTTAGGTTGTCATCTTCTCGTTGAATTGCTTCTTCTATTTGTCGCATTCTTTTTTCCATTTCTGCAGAACTTTTCTCCAGTGTCCTTTTAGCATATGCATCGATTTCCTCAGTGTGTTTCAGTTGTTGTTCCAGTCGGTTGAGTGACTTTACCAGTTCTTCCTGCATCTGTTGATCTTCTTTTCTTCTCAATGCTGTGGCTTCTGGCTCTATGTACAGTGTCCCCTTTACTCTTCTTTCAACAAGCCCATTTGCATTTCTTGTGTCACTGTTGTCTGGTGCTGTCCTGATTCTGGTGCTTTCCTCTTCTGATATTTCTCTCCATCGTCCTTGTTCTGCGGAGTGTTCTTCATCTCGGGTGTTGTTAGCTTGACATTCTTCTTCCATCTCGCTTTCCTCTGGTGCCGAGGGTGTGCTGGTGGAGAGACCTATTTCTTTCAGATAATTGTTGCTTTCTTCTCTTAGTCCATCTAGCTGCAGCTTTCTTTTAGCTGTTATGGGTGCATCTTGATCTTCTGTTATACTGTCCTGATGACCTGTTGATTCCACTCCGTCTACGTCTCCGGACAGCTTAACTCTTCCAGTTATTGTTCCTTCAATTTTCGTCCACTTCTCATCATTTTCTTGCACCACCATTTGTGTTACACCTGGGTATCGCTTCCTGTGTGTTTGCAGTCCACGATGTGTCATATAGGGTGGGAGCTTTTCCTCACTGCACCCGTCTCCTTCTTGTCGTTTCTTTTCTTCCTCTTCTTCCTTCTGTATTACTTTCTGTATTTCTTCTTCTCTTCTTTCTATTTCTCTGCCTTCTTCTTCAAACCAGCTAAGTATTTCTAGCCTTTTTATCCTTTTTCCTCTCGTCTTATCATCTTCTTTCCCTACTCTCCAATGTCGCAACATTTCTTTCACTTCTTCACACCTTTTTAGCCTAAATGTCCCTTCCTTCGGCCATTGCAACACTCCCTGTGTCCTGTCATGCCATTTCATCATACACTTTCTAATGTACTTTTCATCTGTTTTGTGTTTAGCAATCACCACTTCCGCCGGTGTTGGCTGACTTGTTGTTATTACTTTCCCCATGACGCACCCTTGTCGCGCTCTGTGGGCGCTGCTTCTTTCTCCTAAGTTCTGGTTGTGTCTTGACCAAACCAAATGTACGTTTATTTGCTTGACAGTTATCGCTGGTCTGACTGGTTTCTTCCTCCTATATACCTCCGATAATGTGTTTATCTTATCTATCAATGATGATACTGCCAATCCTCTCTCCCAATTCACACTCCTTAACTCTACAGTAACTATTGCTGTAAGTCCTGAGCAGTAGTTGTTTTGGATAGGTCGAGCTTGATTGAAATCTATCGCAGGCTCGTCTTCTTCACTGTCTGGATCCTTTATAAAATCAAACAAAGGGATGGTGGCCTTAGTAGCACTAGGATCTTCCACTAGTCTCCGTAATATGGGACTTAGGAGTGTGGGTTCCCAAAGTTTTTTGAACGTTTGCGTCCAATCAATCTCAGGAAACTCAACCTGTAAATTCAACAAGTTATTCCACTTAGTCAGATACCACAATTTAGCAGCAATTAATTCTCTCGACTGCCACCTTTCAACTCCACACTTATCTTTAAATGTGCGCTCGTCCCAAAAGTGTGTTCTTATGCCTTTCGTTTCTATAAGTATATCTTGTGGTGCCATTAACTATTCAACTTGCCCGACACAAGACTCTCAACCACCAGAGGGAGCCAACCGTACCAAGTGATAATTATTTTTACTCTGTTCGTCCTTTAGATACTAGTTTTCTTCTGATGCTTCACTGTTTCTGCACTGCAGACAGTCATAAAATTCAGTAACTACCACTATGTAACCTCCCGGAAAATCCTGGAGCTTAAATCTTCTAACACGTCGGCCTTCGATGTAATACTGGGTGATTATTAAGTCACGACCTGGATTGGTAAGGAGTAGTAACACTAGTGGACTGTCGGCCGATACCGTCAATATTCTTGGGGGGACCTGGCTTCTATATTCTTCCTCAAATCTCAAAAAACTTGGGTATAATGCTAAAACGGTGTACCACCATGTAGTCATACGTAAGCGACTTGATTATTCTATGTTCAATGTGGGTCCAGTTTTAACCCTACGTTTTATTTTTGGAGTATTACCTCAGGGGTTCTTCTTCTGGTTCAATGATGCTTTCAACGTATCTTATCACTAGTCTATATTGATTGTGGGATCTAATTAATCTGTATCTTATGAGGTGTAGCTTATCGCCTTCTAGTCTGTTCTCTGTTAAATCATAAGATGGGTTTTCTAACAACAACTGCACAATTGGATGATTAGGAGCTACTGTGCGACAAATTTCTGAGGCTATGCTAACGTTATTGCCTTCTTCGATGCCTACACAGCAGGGAACCAACATGTGGAGCGTCATTCGGGGCTATTTTTACTTTGTCTTAGTCCTATTAAATGTATTTTACAGTAGTATAACACTTATCTTTGTTTAGTCTCTATATTATTTTTACCTTTTCCTGCAATCTATTACTGGGGCTCTTTCGGAGTCCCTCTGCTCAGATTACTGAGCACTTAAATGAGCTGTAAGCCACTATATGCAAATTAAGGGCTATCTCTATGGCAGTCCACAGTCCACAGTCCACATACATCAACAGTCAGCCTAGTAATACATCAACAGTTATACAAGCAAATACGACAGTTAGTGAATAAGACTAATTCCTACACACACTGAGAAACGCACTGGTAATACACTAAATCCTACAAACCTGATAAGCCAGTATTCCTACTGTACTTTTAACATTTATCAGGAAACACAATATAGGGAAATCAGCTTAGCCATACAAATTCGCACAGCAGGGAAATCAACTTTTTGTCATAGGAATCACATACAGCAGGGAAATCAGCTTTTTGTCATGGAAAATTACACATAGCATGAAAATTAGCTTTTTTGTTATAGAAAATTACACACAGCAATCACACATGGCCACACAAACCCACTCATCACATATACATACACACAGTAATGCAGATCTGCCTTTGACACATAAAACCACACACACAGCAATGCAAAGCAACTTCAGCTTCTTTTTCACACGTAAAAATCATACACAATGTAAAGCAACTTCAGCTTCTTTTTCACACGTAAAAATCATACACATCAATGGAATTCCACTTCAGCGCTTTTCTCACAAGCTTCTAACACAATATCCTCACACCGATCTGACCAAGCAGCCCTGTGCCCTTCACAGCGGTATCTCAGATCCTTCCGACCATGCAGCCCTGGGGCAGCTGTTTATACAGAGAAACAAACACTTAAATTGCCGTCTCACTTGACAGCTCGCAATGAGCCTTTTCACTTACTCCTTTCTGCTCACCTTTGCTCTTTCTCTTCCCTGTATAAAGACAATGAATCTACTTTTCTCCTCTATTCACCTTTGTGCTGCAACATACCCCAGCGGTATCTCGGGAAATTTTTAACTTACACTATCTGCCCGTTCAGACCTGTCTTTACTCAAAGACAGCGGTAGCCGCAGATGAAACAATAACCTTCATGTGCACAAACATTTATTACCCGCGGTCTCACATACACTTTTTACCAATCAATGTTTGCAAACTTCACATAATCTCTCCCAAATCCAGTCTTTATATCTTTCATGAAAACGAGCAATGTTTTTTGGTTTTATGAGTCAATTACAAGTTTTAGTAAGATCTTTTGGATTTCAATAATCAAGGATTTCTTGTTAACAATCCTTTGGATTTTCTATAAGTCAATCAAACTTTAATAAATCCTTTGGATCTTTATAAAATCGAACTGCTTACTAGGTTTTTTTTTTTAGGAGAGTCACGGAGCTGATCCGTCCCAGAAATGGGGCCGCTCCGGCCGTACAGACCACACAAGACTATAGCAGATACTTTGATCTAACAGGTGTTCTGCTTACCTTTTTCTATGATGGCCAAAGTTGTCTGGTCTGGACGGCGGCGCTATGGCTCCCCACGTCCGGGGTTCGGGGGTCCCCGTGGACTCTCCTGGCTGGCTCGCCAAAACAATGTAGGAGAAAACCGACTCCAACCTACATTGGCCCAGGCTAGCTCCTGCAATCTGACTATAAGTTTAAACAACTGTTCTAAGTAAAAATTCAAAGAAGAAATGATCAGCCAAACTCACGAAGACTGGATTCAGTTGAGGTAGGTTTATTGACAGTCGTATAGACAGCAATTAACCAGCTGGTACCAGGGATACAAGTTTGTCCAGTAGACGATACTTGCACCGAAGCACTGCTGATTGCAACAAGCTTATATACAGTTCTGACATGCCCCCCCCTTTTTTGCCATACCCCCTTCGTTATCCAATCATAATTCCGCTCACGTACACAGTTTCGCCCGCTTCAGAAATTACCATTATTTCCACATTGGAAAGTTTTGCCCGTGCTTTAGGCCCTCTCAATTTTCCATTATTTCCATCCGGAGGGCCCCGGTCTCATGGACTTTGGACCTACGTCATCAGGCCATGGAGTTTATAAGTTGGTTTCATGTGCTTTTTGACTTATTCTCTTTTTCTGGGGTCTTTTTCAACACAACTCAACATAACACACTTATTCATGGGTATGTATGGATTTTCCTTGTACTCTAGCACTTTTTCTCTTCTATATGATTAAAACCTGTTCTTCTACTGTTCAGTCTCTGTGAAGATGGTGTGCAGTGGTCATTGGTTTACTCATTACCCCAGTGGCCATGTATTGCATATGCTTACTAAGGCCCTGCTTGTGGTGTGTTCTAGCTTCAATCTCTGCATGGGTCGCACACCTTCTGGATGAAACCGACCTTTCCACACCTTCACCTACTGCTGATCTTTTTACTGAGGTCATTACTCATTATATCCAGGATATGGAGAGTCGTGGTCGACCCAGCGACACGTCTGCTGTTAAGGGGGTTGATGTTTCAACACAGACTGCTACAGTTGTTACCAAGTCTACTCAGACTCTTCCACCTCCATCTACACATACTCAGGCTACTCAAGCTCCATGGCGTGTCAATAAAAGGACTCAACACCCTCCTCGCTATGCTGTCAAACCTTTTTATGTTAAGAAGTGACTCCTCATGATTGTGCATTTCTTTATTAAAACCCTTCTGCTCAGTTCTTCCTCAATGCTGTGTGCGCGTGTCTTTTTCTGCCTGTGTGTGTGTGCGAGTTGGTTTCTGTGTATTCTTAGCCTATAGGGGTGGTTAATCAATCACTGACCCCGACGACCTGCTTGCTTCCTGACCTATGCACAGTATAACACTTGACTCTTGATGCACGTTTTTCTCATCTCATCTTTCCCCTGGGCCGTGGTGTATCTTTATCTTATAAAAAATCCCACAGCACCCTGTTAGCCTTGTCCTGTGTATTTTATTTTCCTGCTTTAACACCTCTAATTGACAGGCCACTTAATCTGCTATTTAACAAGCCCTTACTGACTTCTTGTGGGTGTGTTCAACTGGAGAAAATTTTAAAATAGGCTAGGTCAGGGATACTCCGGCACCAGGGTTGGAAACCACTGGCATGTTTTACTTTGTCAAAGCTGATTGCTTTTTCTCTCTGGAGGTCCAAAAGCCTAAGGCTACTAAAGTGAAAATTCTTCTTTTTTTGCATTCTTGTCAAATTTAATAAAAACAATTTTGCACTCTGCAAATTTGTGCTAAACCTTATGAATCATTTTAGATCAAACCCATCAGTCATCTAAACACATGCTTCAGTAGAAGAGATAGAGTTATTATCATGGTCAATATCTCAGATTTGCTTACAGTGAAATAGTGCTTTACTTAAATGTTTACTGCATTTGCTTTTTTTTTTTTTTGTATTTCAAAATGCTAAAACTTCTTGTTTATTTCCAATTGTGTTGTAATAAACAGATCCCAGATTTTCAGTCTAGTCTCTCTAGACTTTTGGACCATGCTATTAAGCGTATCTTCCCTCTGTCAGCACTGCAATACATGGGCTGTGTTAATAGCACCTAGAGTGTATTTGTACGTGTAGACATGCAGAATATGTTTTGATAATTGTGCAGAGCAGTGCACCTCCACCTTTCTTGAATTGCAAGACATTATCATGATTGAGAGTAGGTGCTGAGCATGAAATTGCTCTTCTGCGCATCGTTTTTGTGACTCGGAATGTGAATTAATACATAAGCATCAGTGAAAGGATTAAACAAACCTCTGCCTCCCTTCTTTACTTCAGAGCAGTTCAACCAGGAGGGCCTTTAGGACAGGACAGAGAAGCCAGACATTTACCACTAAGGATTATATGTATTGTAATTAATCTGATTATACACACAGAGCCAAGTGGACATTATTCCATAATGCTAACTGATATTGATTGATTCAAAGTCTGCTTGGTCATTCATTGGTTTAAAACAAGGATGCTCCTAGACTTGTTCTGAAACCTTTGGATACATTCAAGTAATTTGTAACCTAATTGGAACACAACAAAATCTACTTACACTAATGACATGTATGCAATACACTCTTAGAAAAAGAGATGCTCAAGCGTACTCCTAGTGCTTGAAGCATTCTTTGTAAATGAAAAAATTCTTGGGTATTTTGGTCACTATTATTACATGACAGTTGCCTCCACAAGGTCAGTTATTTTACACTCATTTACATCAACACTGTATTAAACTGTATTTTATTGTCGAAAAAAAAACAGCAAATAATGAAGTTAAACAGTTAAACAAATAGCCTTTAGTGAGGTAGAAACACATGCAAAACACACTGAGTGACTTTTTGCACTGAAGACATGCTGTAATCAGAGGGGGGAGGAGCAACGTGGGAGGAATAGTGGAAGATTCAACAAAATTACCTCAGGTATTACCTCAGGGTTAATTATTTAATCAAGCTACTCATTTCTGTGTCAAGGTGTTAGTCTTATTTTCAACAATTCAAATTATGTAGAGTATTAAAAGTCTCAATCTCAAATGTAGTTTGAATAAATTCATTTCATGTATGTGTAGTAATGTTAAGTGGTCAGATAGCTAAGTACCTAGCTTGTATTCTAGCTCTCTAGTCAAACTTTCTAGTATTTTATACCTAGAGCTTAAAAAAAAAAAAAAAAAAAAAAAAAAAAAAAAAATTTTTCCGTTGAACTTTTGATTTGTATCTAGAACATGCACCTTGACAGAACATTGTATACCTGATCAGTTCTGGAGTTTCCTAAAATACTATACTATATAATCTGCACTTTTTCATAATACTCTATAATTATTATATAATGTATAATTTCATAATAACTTTAGAATAGAATAGAATAGAATAGAATAGATCTTTATTGTTATTGTTTAGAACAATGAAAAACGCAGCTCTACAACTTTAGCAGCAAACAAACATTGTAAACAATGTTTATAAATACGAGTGTCCTGTACTACACTGTAAAATACTGTAATCATATGGTTTGCTTTACAATATTGCAGGATATTTGCATGATGAATCTCATCATGAAACTCATCACCCTCCTGTCTTTGTCTTGGGTTCCATAACACGCATTTGGTCAAAATTGAATTCCGGTGAATTTTTCAACCCAAAACACCTTAGACGACCCGGTGACCCTTATTGTTTTTTGGACATAAAAACTGACAATGTTTAACCAAATGTGTGCTTTGTTCAAGGGGGTGCAAGACTAACATTGTCTTCCTAACATAATTTCCTTCTGTCATGAACTGCAGCTGAAATCTTAGCTAGGAATCTGTATTATTCTGTCCTACAGTATACAGTAATCATTTGGTTTACTATATCGCGTTCTTTTCTTATGTGGTGTTTATGTAACATTTCCCCATGGTTTCTGGACAGAGGAGTTTTACTTATTATGTCGAGCTAGATTTTTTGGAAGTGACAATTAAGAAGGGAATGAATATATATCATTGCTAATGTACATTGACTGAAAACCTGTACAGCTACTCATTCATGCAATTATCTTATCAACCAATTGTGTAGCAGCAGTGCATAAAATCATGCAGATACAGGCCAGCAGCTATGGGTAATTTTCACATCAACTGATTGCGCCAGAAATGTGATTTCAGTGAATTTGACCGTGGCATGATTGTTGGAGCCACACTAGCTGGTATGAGAATTTCTATAACTGCCGATCTTCTGGGATTTTTGTGTATAAAATAAAAAGGGTATAAAATATCTCAAAGAAGCCACTGCCATTAGGGAATAACCTTGCCACTTAGGGATGCACTTGGTCTGCAACAATGTCTCGGTTAGGGTTACGGTCAAGTAACATTTACCATTTGCCCCCTTCTCATAGTGCATTCTGGGGCCATCTCTTCCCCAGGATAGTGACACACACGCACCCAGCTGTTCACCAGATGTAAAAAGAAAATCTGATTCCTCAGACCTCCTTTTTCCATGGCTCCCTGGTCCAGTTCTGATGCTCACATGAACAATGTTGGCACTTAAGCAGGGAACAGGGGTCAGCTTGGACACTCTGACCTCTCTGTGGCTTTACGTCCCGATACGCAGCAAACACTTTGTGATGCACATTGTGTTTTGACACCTTTCTATTATAGCCAACATTAAGCTTTTCAGCAAATTGTGCCACAATAGTTCTTCTGTGGAACTGGCTTAGAAGGATGTTTCCCCCTTCCCACATGCATCAATGCCCCATGATCTGCAGTTTTGGAAATGCTCTATACCTGTCAATCACAATTTAGCCAAGGTCATAGTTGTTCAGATTTTTACGCTTACGTGTGTGTGTGTGTGTGTGTGTGTGTGTGCAAGCTTTCATTCCTTGAGGAATCCTGATGGTATTCTGACATTTTCCACCTATCAAATATCATTCTGATAATAAAATAATTTATATTAAAGAACATGCTTTTGCTTTTTCTTGTTGTGGATAAATATTCTTTCAAAGGTACAAGAATCCATGTAGAGTGCTATTGTGTTAAGACAGAAATGCATTTGTGCTGTTTTGTTGCAGTCCTGAGCAGGGATTGGGAAGGCATTTTACATTTGCAGGTGCTTTCACTGTAAACAGCACCCATGTGGTGTGAGCTGTGATGTCATGCCCAAATTACAGTCAATTAATGTTTGTTGTACCAGAGAATGTGGGTTGATTACAATGATTACCGCAGCATGGTTGCATTCTCAAATCAAAAGTTGTTGATTATTTTTCTTAAGAAGAACGATTGTAACCTAGACGATGGGTTTATATTTATGCCCTTGTTCTAATACATGCTTCTCATAACAGCTCATTCACACGATCTTGTATGGTAGATGATCTATATAATGATATAATAATAAACCGATTAAGAATATGTTATGTTCTTATATAACAAAGGTAAGCAGATAATCTTTGATATGGTGATAAGTTTTCTGAGTTTCAATAGACATTAATTTGATAAAGGAGTGTCCTAACTTTATAAAAGTAGAACTATATATAGTTGTTCCACTTCTTTTTTAAGTTAATAAGACAAAAATGCTGCTCGTCATGTTTCAGAGAGCCCAGAATCTCATCTGTACTGAAGATTCGAATCTCGTGAATGTTCTGTAACATTAAACGTAACTATTAACAAATAAGATGTTAATTTTCACCGTGTTTTTAAGTAATGTTACTTTATAATTCATTCAATATTGTAAATATTATAAGAGGAACACTGCAACCTATTTAATTTTAAATATAATACTTACAGCACACTTTTTAAAGGCTTGTGTGGCCTCTTTCTTTGTGTTTATCTATATCTATCTTTTTTGTGAGCAGTTGCATTAGTATTTTCAGTTAAATCCTAAACATGGGGAGAGTTGCAGTGAGCTCAGCATTCATACTTGCTGTGTCCTTGGCCATGAGTTTCATATCAGATCTCAGATTTTTATTTCCTAATTGTAGCACAAGATGAAAAACAGATGAAATCACAAGAAATATGTATAAGACAAGAAAAATTTGATCAAAAGAGCATTATTAAAAAGAGGTACAGATACTGTATATCACCAATTATATGTTTTTATATAATATTTTAGGTGGTATAATTATTCTAAAACAATTCAGATGATAAATAAATTAATTGGTGATATTGATCAGAATCATTTTGATCACATGCTTTGTTCGAATGTTCTGCCTTTCCAGCTCACTCCTGTTGGCACTACCATCTTCACTGGTTTCTCAGGAAACAATGGAGCCACTGACATTGACGACGGTCCAAACGGGCAAATCGAATACGGCATCCAGTACAACCCGTATGACCCGGTAAAGTGTGGTTCAAATACTGAAATCTGTATTTTTCTTTCTGATATTCTGCAACATTTATAAATGTTTAAGTTTAACCTCTTGCTTTCTCTTTTTAAACCTTGGTGTCTTTCTCTCTCAGATGTCAAACAGGACTGTTCAGGTGGCTAGTACGCTGTCTGGTAACATTGTCCTTGCTGAGAGACTGAACTATGAAGAAAGAACGCGCTACTTAATCATAGTCCAGGCCAATGTAAGAGCTTTTACAGTTGTGGTTATGCTTATGTTATAATAGACAACATTTTTAGATTTAATCAAACACCTTTAAGCTAAAAGGGATAAGCTTAAAGTATTTTCATTTAATTTAATTCTTTTTTATTTTTAAAAAAATCTGCTGTATAGTTGTATACTACCTTATATTTGCCTGTGCAACTTGTTTTCGAGTATTCATGAGTTTTAGTGCAATCATTAGTATTGAAATATTCCTCACTTACATAACAGCATGTTGACACTCATATCAGAAAACATAAAGGCGACTTTGTTCTACAAACATAGATGGAATATGGGGATATCATCTAGAAATCCTGGCTCCAGGCAGAACCTCAGCACTGCTAAACTCTGCTCTGCTTGTAATGTGCCCTTAGACTGACCGCACTATTCATTTTGATGTTCCACCAGAGTAACTGAATAAATGCCTAGGCATGCCTTCATAAAGCCAAGCAACCTGCAATTCTGCCTAATCAGTGTGGCTGCTCCATAAAGTTTTTCTCCAGTGAGCAAACCACAGTGATTTCTTCAGAGGAAGATGAGAATGACCTTACATGCCTAAGGATATTGCTCAAAATTTGCTAGTCTTTTGCCGTATTCTCACGTTTAAAACTTTTAAAACCCTGAACATACTATAACATTCTAGAAGTTATGAAAATGTCAGTATAATATTTTATTCTATACCTAAATGCAGAATCATAAAAAAATGGTTTGGTGTGCACAACCTTATAGAATCCCACGTGATTGTTAAAACAGTGAAACTTTTAATTGTACTCTTACATTGTTCATTGCTAAGATTCATTCTCTAAACAAACAGGGAATGCATTTCCCAAATGATTTGAGTCACTAAGCACTTAACAAGAGCTTCTCCGATCCCTTTCTAACTGAAGTAGCACATAAGCAGCCTGAACCCTTTGTTATTTTTGCATGCAGGTCTACCTCTGAAATGCAAAGGCTATTAATCCTGATGTGTTTTAATTAACTCTTCAACTAACAAAAGTAATTAACTCTAATTATTTATCCAGCTACATTATGACTACCAAATAAGGTTACATAGTGATTGTTCAAATACAGAACAGGGGAATAAAGATAAGAATAATTATGCATCAGAATGAGAGCTGTTCAGGGTGGAGCTGTTTAATGCTGCAATCAAATATAAGCCCATTTCACCTGTCACAATCCGTCACAAAGGTGAGTCAGATGCAAATGCATTTTTTAATACAGTTCTAGGCAGATGTATTCAAAATGCCAATCAAAGTCAAAACACAGGCAAGTTTCATGTGATGAGTATACACGGAATGCTAGGCGAACCAAATGAGCCAAAGCTTCTTGACTTGACTTGACTTGACTTGACATCAAAAGAGGCAAACAATCAAACACGGAATAAAATACACTGAGAGGACAAGAAGGCTTGGTAATGTCTGGAGTGAAAACACAGGCTTTCTGGAAAAACTGGCTCACTAGAAACTTACAACTGGCTGAATGTTTATAGTCTATTTCTATTAGGTTCAGGTGAAATTGTAAACAGGATTCCATGGTTAAATGTCCATGGTGATTGTGGAGGAGTAAACTGTCATGGTTACTGCATTATGTAGTTAGGGTAGGGTAGTTATGTAGTCTGGAGCCTGTAGTCTGGAACGTGTAGTCTAGAGCGTGTAGTCTGGAACGTGTAGTCTGGAGCATGTAGTCTGGAGCTTGTAATCTGGAGCCTGTAGTCTGGAATGTGTAGTCTGGAGCCTGTAGTCTGGAATGTGTAGTCTGGAGCGTGTAGTCTGGAGTGTGTAGTCTGGAATGTGTAGCCTGGAGCCTGTAGTCTGGAATTTGTAGTCTGGAGCGTGTAGTCTGGAGCCTGTAGTCTGGAGCATGTAGTCTGGAGCCTGTAGTCTGAAGCGTGTAGTCTGGAGCCTGTAGTCTGGAACGTGTAGTCTGGAGCCTGTAGTCTGGAACGTGTAGTCTGGAGCGTGTAGTCTGGAACGTGTAGTCTGGAGCATGTAGTCTGGAGCTTGTAATTTTGGAGCCTGTAGTCTGGAATGTGTAGTCTGGAATGTGTAGTCTGGAGCGTGTAGTCTGGAGCGTGTAGTCTGGAATGTGTAGCCTGGAGCCTGTAGTCTGGAATGTGTAGTCTGGAGCATGTAGTCTGGAGCGTGTAGTCTGGAGCCTGTAGTCTGGAGCGTGTAGTCTGGAGCCTGTAGTCTGGAACGTGCGTAATCTGGAGCCTGTAGTCTGGAGCTTGTAATCTGGAGCCTGTAATCTGGAATGTGTAGTCTGGAGCCTGTAGTCTGGAAAGGGTAGTCTGGAGCCTGTAGTCTGGAATGTGTAGTCTGGAGCCTGTAGTCTGGAATGTGTAGCCTGGAGCCTGTAGTCTGGAATGTGTAGCCTGGAGCCTGTAGTCTGGAGTGTGTAGTCTGGAGCGTGTAGTCTGGAGCGTGTAGTCTGGAGCCTGTAGTCTGAAGCGTGTAGTCTGGAGCCTGTAGACTGAAGCGTGTAGTCTGGAGCCTGTAGTCTGGAACGTGTAGTCTGGAGCCTGTAGTCTGGAACGTGTAGTCTGGAGCGTGTAGTCTGGAGCCTGTAGTCTGGAGCGTGTAGTCTGGAGCCTGTAGTCTGGAACGTGTGTAGTCTGGAGCATGTAGTCTGGAGCCTGTAGTCTGGAACGTGTAGTCTGGAGCGTGTAGTCTGGAGCCTGTAGTCCGGAGCCTGTAGTCTGGAGCCTGTAGTCTGGAACGTGTGTAGTCTGGAGCGTGTAGTCTGGAGCCTGTAGTCGGGAGCATGTAGTCTGGAGCTTGTAATCTGGAGCCTGTAGTCTGGAATGTGTAGTCTGGAGCCTGTAGTCTGGAATGTGTAGTCTGGAGCGTGTAGTCTGGAACGTGTAGTCTCGAGCATGTAGTCTGGAGCTTGTAATCTGGAGCCTGTAGTCTGGAATGTGTAGTCTGGAGCGTGTAGTCTGGAGTGTGTAGTCCGGAATGTGTAGCCTGGAGCCTGTAGTCTGGAATTTGTAGTCTGGAGCGTGTAGTCTGGAGCCTGTAGTCTGGAGCGTGTAGTCTGGAGCCTGTAGTCTGGAGCGTGTAGTCTGGAACGTGTGTAATCTGGAGCCTGTAGTCTGGAGCTTGTAATCTGGAGCCTGTAGTCTGGAATGTGTAGTCTGGAGCGTGTAGTCTGGAATGTGTAATCTGGAATGTGTAGTCTGGAGCCTGTAGTCTGGAATGTGTAGCCTGGAGCCTGTAGTCTGGAATGTGTAGCCTGGAGCCTGTAGTCTGGAGCCTGTAGTCTGGAGCCTGTAGTCTGAAGCGTGTAGTCTGGAGCCTGTAGTCTGAAGCCTGTAGTCTGGAGCCTGTAGTCTGGAACGTGTAGTCTGGAGCCTGTAGTCTGGAGCCTGTAGTCTGGAGCGTGTAGTCTGGAGCCTGTAGTCTGGAATGTGTAGTCTGGAGCGTGTAGTCTGGAACGTGTAGTCTCGAGCATGTAGTCTGGAGCTTGTAATCTGGAGCCTGTAGTCTGGAATGTGTAGTCTGGAGCGTGTAGTCTGGAGCGTGTAGTCCGGAATGTGTAGCCTGGAGCCTGTAGTCTGGAATTTGTAGTCTGGAGCATGTAGTCTGGAGCCTGTAGTCTGGAGCGTGTAGTCTGGAGCCTGTAGTCTGGAGCGTGTAGTCTGGAACGTGTGTAATCTGGAGCCTGTAGTCTGGAGCTTGTAATCTGGAGCCTGTAGTCTGGAATGTGTAGTCTGGAGCGTGTAGTCTGGAATGTGTAGTCTAGAATGTGTAGTCTGGAGCCTGTAGTCTGGAATGTGTAGCCTGGAGCCTGTAGTCTGGAATGTGTAGCCTGGAGCCTGTAGTCTGGAGCGTGTAGTCTGGAGCCTGTAGTCTGAAGCGTGTAGTCTGGAGCCTGTAGTCTGAAGCGTGTAGTCTGGAGCCTGTAGTCTGGAACGTGTAGTCTGGAGCCTGTAGTCTGGAGCCTGTATTCTGGAGCGTGTAGTCTGGAGCCTGTAGTCTGGAACGTGTAGTCTGGAGCGTGTAGTCTGGAACGTGTAGTCTTGAGCATGTAGTCTGGAGCTTGTAATTTTGGAGCCTGTAGTCTGGAATGTGTAGTCTGGAGCCTGTAGTCTGGAATGTGTAGTCTGGAATGTGTAGCCTGGAGCCTGTAGTCTGGAATGTGTAGTCTGGAGCGTGTAGTCTGCAGCGTGTAGTCTGGAGCCTGTAGTCTGGAGCGTGTAGTCTGGAGCCTTTAGTCTGAAGCGTGTAGTCTGGAACGTGCGTAATCTGGAGTCTGTAGTCTGGAGCTTGTAATCTGGAGCCTGTAGTCTGGAATGTGTAGTCTGGAGCCTGTAGTCTGGAATGTGTAGTCTGGAATGTGTAGTCTGGAGCCTGTAGTCTGGAATGTGTAGCCTGGAGCCTGTAGTTTGGAATGTGTAGCCTGGAGCCTGTAGTCTGGAGTGTGTAGTCTGGCGCGTGTAGTCTGGAGCCTGTAGTCTGAAGCGTGTAGTCTGGAGCCTGTAGACTGAAGCGTGTAGTCTGGAGCCTGTAGTCTGGAACGTGTAGTCTGGAGCCTGTAGTCTGGAACGTGTAGTCTGGAGCGTGTAGTCTGGAGCGTGTAGTCTGGAGCGTGTAGTCTGGAACGTGTGTAGTCTGGAGCATGTAGTCTGGAGCCTGTAGTCTGGAACGTGTAGTCTGGAGCGTGTAGTCTGGAGCCTGTAGTCTGGAGCGTGTAGTCTGGAGCCTGTAGTCTGGAACGTGTGTAGACTGGAGCCTGTAGTCTGGAGCCTGTAGTCTGGAACGTGTAGTCTGGAGCGTGTAGTCTGGAGCCTGTAGTCTGGAGCCTGTAGTCTGGAGCGTGTAGTCTGGAGCCTGTAGTCTGGAACGTGTGTAGTCTGGGGCTTGTAATCTGGAGCCTGTAGTCTGGAATGTGTAGTCTGGAGCCTGTAGTCTGGAATGTGTAGTCTGGAGCGTGTAGTCTGGAGCGTGTAGTCTGGAGCCTGTAGTCTGAAGCGTGTAGTCTGGAGCCTGTAGTCTGAAGCGTGTAGTCTGGAGCCTGTAGTCTGGAACGTGTAGTCTGGAGCCTGTAGTCTGGAGCCTATAGTCTGGAGCGTGTAGTCTGGAGCCTGTAGTCTGGAACGTGTAGTCTGGAGCGTGTAGTCTGGAACGTGTAGTCTGGAGCATGTAGTCTGGAACGTGTAGTCTGGAGCGTGTAGTCTGGAGCGTGTAGTCTGGAGCCTGTAGTCTGAAGCGTGTAGTCTGGAGCCTGTAGACTGAAGCGTGTAGTCTGGAGCCTGTAGTCTGGAACGTGTAGTCTGGAGCCTGTAGTCTGGAACGTGTAGTCTGGAGCGTGTAGTCTGGAGCCTGTAGTCTGGAGCCTGTAGTCTGGAACGTGTGTAGTCTGGAGCTTGTAATCTGGAGCCTGTAGTCTGGAACGTGTAGTCTGGAGCGTGTAGTCTGGAGCGTGTAGTCTGGAGCCTGTAGTCTGGAACGTGTGTAGTCTTGAGCTTGTAATCTGGAGCCTGTAGTCTGGATTGTGTAGTCTGGAGCTTGTAATCTGGAGCCTGTAGTCTGGAATGTGTATTCTGGAGCGTGTAGTCTGGAGCATGTAGTCTGGAGCTTGTAATCTGGAGCCTGTAGTCTGGAATATGTAGTCTGGAGCCTGTAGTCTGGAATGTGTAGTTTGGAGCGTGTAGTCTGGAGCGTGTAGTCTGGAATGTGTAGCCTGGAGCCTGTAGTCTGGAATGTGTAGTCTGGAGCGTGTAGTCTGGAGCGTGTAGTCTGGAGCCTGTAGTCTGGAGCCTGTAGTCTGGAGTGTGTAGTCTGGAACGTGCGTAATCTGGAGCCTGTAGTCTGGAGCTTGTAATCTGGAGCCTGTAGTCTGGAATGTCTAGTCTGGAGCCTGTAGTCTGGAGCCTGTAGTCTGGAATGTGTAGTCTGGAGCCTGTAGTCTGGAATGTGTAGTTTGGAGCCTGTAGTCTGGAATGTGTAGTCTGGAGCCTGTAGTCTGGAATGTGTAGTTTGGAGCCTGTAGTCTGGAATGTGTAGTCTGGAGCCTGTAGTCTGGAGCCTGTAGTCTGGAATGTGTAGTCTGGAGCCTGTAGTCTGGAATGTGTAGTTTGGGGCCTGTAGTCTGGAATGTGTAGCCTGGAGCCTGTAGTCTGGAATGTGTAGCCTGGAGCCTGTAGTCTGGAGCGTGTAGTGTGGAGCGTGTAGTCTGAAGCGTGTAGTCTGAAGCGTGTAGTCTGGAGCCTGTAGTCTGGAACGTGTAGTCTGGAGCCTGTAGTCTGGAACGTGTAGTCTGGAGCGTGTAGTCTGGAGCCTGTAGTCTGGAATGTGTAGTCTGGAGCCTGTAGTCTGGAATGTGTAGTCTGGAGCGTGTAGTCTGGAGCGTGTAGTCTGGAATGTGTAGCCTGTAGTCTGGAATGTGTAGTCTGGAGCGTGTAGTCTGGTGCGTGTAGTCTGGAGCCTGTAGTCTGAAACGTGTAGTCTGGAGCGTGTAGTCTGGAGCCTGTAGTCTGGAACATGTGTAGTCTGGAGCTTGTAATCTGGAGCCTGTAGTCTGGAATGTGTAGTCTGGAGCCTGTAGTCTGGAGCTTGTAATCTGGAGCCTGTAGTCTGGAATGTGTAGTCTGGAGCCTGTAGTCTGGAGCCTGTAGTCTGGAATGTGTAGTCTGGAGCCTGTAGTCTGGAATGTGTAGTTTGGAGCCTGTAGTCTGGAATGTGTAGCCTGGAGCCTGTAGTCTGGAATGTGTAGCCTGGAGCCTGTAGTCTGGAGCGTGTAGTGTGGAGCGTGTAGTCTGGAGCCTGTAGTCTGGAGCCTGTAGTCTGGAGCCTGTAGTCTGGAATGTGTAGTTTGGAGCCTGTAGTCTGGAATGTGTAGTTTGGAGACTGTATTCTGGAATGTGTAGCCTGGAGCCTGTAGTCTGGAATGTGTAGCCTGGAGCCTGTAGTCTGGAGCGTGTAGTGTGGAGCGTGTAGTCTGGAGCCTGTAGTCTGGAGCCTGTAGTCTGGAACGTGTAGTCTGGAGCGTGTAGTCTGGAGCCTGTAGTCTGGAGCCTGTAGTCTGGTGCGTGTAGTCTGGAGCCTGTAGTCTGGAACGTGTAGTCTGGAGCGTGTAGTCTGGAGCCTGTAGTCTGGAGCGTGTAGTCTGGAGCCTGTAGTCTGGAACGTGTGTAGTCTGGAACGTGTAGTCTGGAGCCTGTAGTCTGGAACGTGTAGTCTGGAGCGTGTAGTCTGGAGCCTGTAGTCTGGAGCGTGTAGTCTGGAGCCTGTAGTCTGGAGCGTGTAGTCTGGAGCCTGTAGTCTGGAGCCTGTAGTCTGGAGCGTGTTATCTGGAGCCTGTAGTCTGGAGAGTGTAGTTTCGAGCCTGTAGTCTGGAGCCTGTAGTCTGGAATGTGTAGTCTGGATCGTGTCATCAGTAGTGTGTCGTCTGGAGCAGCAGTTTGTGTTCCTGACTGTACTATCTCGATGAAGGTGATCAGTGGTGTGCTTAAAACATTTCATTTATTCCTTCTTGCAAACAAAATGGTTATAATAAACACAATACTATAGTAACTTCCTACTTACTCTTTAATTCTAAATCCGTTGTAGTGTTGTAGATAAATTACTTCCATTAATTAATTAATCCTTCATATAACAAAATCCATAGTATCCACTGAAATCTTACACTATTTTCACTATGCTTGGTGAATTATTTAATTATAGAATTATTACACTGCTGCTTTATGATAAGATCTTCTATTAAATATAGATTTAATTTACATACTTCTTGCTTTGATTATGTATTATCAATGTCAGATATAGGTTATTGGAAATGTAGATTATATTATACAGATCAAGTTATTTTGTTATTTTAATTGTATTTAAATATATTTGCTTAACTCTCTTGAATATAACTTTAGGAGACCTGTGTTAAGACATGGTAACCATTAAGAGTAAAATCGTGCATCATATACACAATAAATATCTATTTGTAACCTCTTTCTGAGCATTTAGAGCTGGTCAGGAGTCTGAAGATATTTGTCTCTTTATATTATAAATCATTAGAACTCTGTTTATTTAGACCTTTGTGTTCAGGAACCTTTGTAACTGACTGCTTCCCCATTGCTCAAATACACATACACAAGATAAGCCAAAGTTCGCAAAAAATATTCTCATATTTCTCCTCCGAACACAGCAGCATAACTTATAAGCTAGCAGGCCTCTAGACACCAATGCATTTTTGTTAGCAGTGAGATGTAGAGGTCTAATCCAATTCTACCATCCCATTACTGAGCATATATGGTATGAAGCTGAAGGCAGTCCTGCAGAAATAGTCTTGCCTATATTTCTTTCTTCAATTAGCAGTTTAGGGGAGCATGGAGGTGCAGTGGGGCTCTGGTTACAGTATGTGCTGAGATTCTCTGCTTATTCTGCTTTTCCTACCATATGCTACCAGTACATAGATGCTTCCTTTTTCCCTAGTTGTGAATGTGTACCTTGTACCTAGCGTTTCTGGTGTAGGCTCTGGATTCACCATGTCAAGTGGTTACTAAAGATGAATGAATGAATAAATTAACAGTTTACTTGCTAATTAACATCTGGCAATGATCATAGCCAATAATATATAAAAGTAAAGTAGTTAACTTTAGAGAGAAAGGAAAGGATTTGCTGAGTTTGCCAGATACTGTTAGAAAATGTCACAAAAAAAAATAGCTAATGTTATTTAAGTCTGGCCACACATATTTTTATCTATATTTAGCCATAATTATGTGAACACCTGACCATGACTTCCATGTGTGGTCCTTCCCCAAACCTGATTGACTGGAATGTCTTTGTAAGCTGTTGTATTATGATTTTGCTTTACTGGAACTAAGTAATCTAGATTAAACCTGTCAGGATCTAGTCCGTACTTTTTGACGTGGCTTTTGTTTACGTTTTGTGTTCACGTGTCTGCCTAGCCCTTGTCCAATTCCTTCCCACCTCAGCACACCTGTCCCTTATGTGTCTAATTGTCTTCCTTATTTATCCGGAATCCTCGTGTTTGGTTCGGCTTTGTATTGTCTTCATGTGCTCTGTCTTTTCTTTTTTTTACCCCCAAGTGTTTCCCGGTTTAGTTTGTGTTGCGTGTTTGTTTTACCTAATAAATCATGTACTTTTAGCTATCAACACGTTTGGGTCTGAATTTTATTCACGAAGACACCCCTGATAAAACCTCTTCCAGCTTGATAATGCTCATATACTTAACAGTTTATGGTGGCATGAATACACAGTCTTTAATGATCAAATATACTCTACAAGTCGTAGCCTAATGGTTAGAGAGTTTGACTCCTAACCCTAAGGTTGTGGGTTCGAGTCTCGGGCCGGCAATACCACAACTGAGGTGCCCTTGAGCAAGGCACCGAACCCCCCCAACTGCTCCCCGTGCACCGCAGCATAAATGGCTGCCCACTGCTCCAGGTGTGTGTTCACGGTGTGTGTTCACTGCTGTGTGTGTGCACTTTGGATGGGTTAAATGCAGAGAACGAATTCTGAGTATGGGTCACCTTACTTAGCTGTAGGTCACTTCACAATTTATTTACATATTACAGCTGATGGAAGTTAGGAAGCTAGGGTCAATTCCTCACAGCCATGCCAAACTCTAGTGGAAAGTCCTTCCAGAAGGAAGGCTGTTATAGCAACAAAGGGGGCAAGTTTTGAGCGGTAAGAGTACTTATTACTGGAATGCACTTAGCAATGACATAAAAAAAGTCCATTATTTAAAATGTGACTGAGCTTTTTTTCTCCTTCATTATGCTTTTTCTTTCATTTTTTTCTTTGTTAACCAAAAAGACCTGCAATAATTGATTGCAATGAGATTCATCCCCAGATCAACCTGAGGTTCAGTACCTTGTTCAGGAGCAAATCTCACCAGCTGGGATTGATTTCACCACTGAAACCCTGCGCTTTAGTAAAAAGAAAACATCATGTTAGAACTAACATAGTCTGGACTTATTAAAAAAACAAAGTTATTTTCCTGACATAAAAATGTATGCATCTGGCTCAAATTCTCTGATCATTTTTAAATAGAAAAATCAAACTTATATTATGCTCAGGTCATTCAGGTCATTATAACCATTATAACCATTTTAACCATTATTATTTCTAATAATTTTACCTCTGCTTCATAATTGCATTCACAGCCGTCCGTGCATGCACGCACGCAAACACACACACACACACACACACACACACACACACACACACACACACACACATACACTGTGGCGGCAACTTTTGATCTATATTTAAAGAAACACAGTTAGAAACAGACACCCACACACACACACGTATACACACACACACAGCTTCACTTAGGTGAAACCTCAACCATGTAAAGTGAATTATGTTGCTAATAACTGAGATAGAGACAAAATGTGTATGTGGTGTAACAGGTTTGATATAAAAATAAAAAAAAACCTGGGCTGGGTCAGTGGGGCCTAGCAAACAGTGCATGCATTGCTAAGCTCTGAACAGAATGCTAGAGATAAACTCCAGCTGATATGTGTGTGTGTGTGTGTGTGTGTGTGTATGTGTGTGTGTGCATCCACATTTTGCAGGATCGTGCTCCATATCCAGCCAGCCGGCACACTGCTACAACAACGCTGACTCTGGATGTATTAGATGGAGACGATCTGGGTCCCATGTTCCTTCCCTGCGTTCTGGTCAATAACACACGAGACTGCAGCCCTGTCACATACCGTGTCACCATTCCTGAACTCATAGACCCGGTGAGAACTTAACTCTGAGTACAACAGAGACATCCTTGGCTTTCTGTTAGCTGTTTAAAAGTTACTGCCATGTACCTGCCTTTTTCACTGCAGTGAAAAAAATGGATACACCATTACTGAGCAATGTTAAGCTTCACCTCACCAGCAAACACACAATAACTCACTTAGTGTACAGCTGCAGGTCATCCTGTCATATTTTCCCAGAAGAGCTGATATGTTTTTAGTGAAGCTGCTTTGGATCTATTCTATTCTTTTGGGAATTGAGATGTTCACTTTCTATGTAAACAAGTCCATGAGAATGTTATATAGTTAATATATACACAATAATAAACAGTTACATAGTACAGACAGGTGAGAATCTTTACATTACATTATTCAGACACAAGGAAATTCATCATCTTATGTGCTTAAAGAACCTGTGGCTAAATTTGGTCTCAAGCGGTATGAAGTATACTGACTGATTGGGTTTATGCTTGCTAGTTTATTAGCTAGAAAATTTGTCATCTTCTTACCTTCTTTTACAACTTAAGACAAAATAATTAATTACCCCAGTCCTGTAAAATGGAAAACAATTCCATTTTTTTTCCTGTGATCAACCGTTATTATCCAGACAGGCTCTGTAGCTTACAAACACCATTAATTTCATTCTGCCTTGCCAGTTTTGCAAAGTTATTGGTAAGAGAATAAACTATAAAAAACAATTTACTGATTTGTTGCCGCAGTCTTGAATTCGAGCCATTTATCACTTTTGTAACTTTAATGATCTCTTAAGAAGTGCAGATCGTCACCATTGCAGTCAGCAGATTTCTACTCTATCTTCAAACAGCAAATATCTTCTTTCTCACCTTCATTCTCTCATTGTGCCTTTTAACACAGTAAAGAAACTCGAATCATTATTACCTCAACAACTGGTGATTCTGAACATTCAGTACTGAATTCTTAGCTGTAAAGCTCAGTGATGTAAACACAGTATCCACAAGATTTTTTGCCACATGATTGACTGATTAGATAAATACATGCATGTGAATGTGCCGGTGTTCCTAATAAAGTGGCTGAGTGAGTGTAAGTAACCAAAAAAAAAAACAAACAAACATCTATATAATGTTTAAACAGTATGTTTATTAGAGCCAATGAGAGCAGCCAACCTCATGGCACAGAGAAGAGTCATTAGAAAATTGCTTTGAATTGAATGCACAGAAACGTATTCCCAAGTGTGGAGCAGTGAAGACAGCAGACAGAGAAATTGTCACATATGAGAGCACTTCTGTGAGCACTGAGCACTGAGACTCTTACAGTTCACTTCATGCCATTCTAATTCTCTAACGCTATAACATTGTAAGCCTGAACCTCAGCGTGTTTGCCTGACACTTCTGGTGTTAGGGGTTTGATTCGTACCTCTGCCCTGTGTGTGTGGATTTTGCAGTGGTTTCGTTCAGGTAGTCCGGTTTCCAAACACGTGATTGACAGATTGTCATTATTAAATTGCTTGTAGTGTGTGACTGTTGTTTTATTGTGTCCTGTGATGGACTGGCACCCTGTCTTGGATGGATGGATGGTTGGATGGATGAATATCTCTGATTGCCTAATGCTTTTTACGTTAATTGTAAATCTTGGTATTAGTATTAGTATCAATAAAGAGTGTTAAAACACTCTGTCTTTGTATCCCTAAATGGTATTCCTAATAAGAACATAAACCTTATTATTAAAGAATATAAACCAGGGCTAAAGACATTATGAGTTATAAGGTGATGAGTGATAACCACTTTCATGGTTAAACGCTGGAACGGTCACTCTTTGGAAAAGAAAAAGTTGACTTCCCACATTTTGTGGGAAGAAGGAGCAACACTAGCTTTACTGTCCATCACAGACCTGTTTACTTTACTGTTGTTTAATTGCATAGTGGATGAATTTGGGAATTACTGCTCTGTACAACAAAGTAAAACATGTATTGTAAACATGTGTACATGAAGTCCACCTCAAGCTTAAGCTTCTGAATTGCATTGTTGTATACATCCACCATTCCAGGGTGAGTTAGTGTTTATTAGGTAAACAACCAGTCTGGATGAGCGCCAAGGCAATAAGGCTGTAATGTTGATCCATTTGCTAATGTGATCCTTTTTTTTGTGTAAAGTGCATGATAAGATGATAATCTAGAGAGAAATGCTCTGAGCAGAGCAAGCATCAAAACACACAGAACACATACATAAAGCCTTCACTGGTCATCAGAGAGGATGATATTGGTGCTTCAGGACAGGTGGGGTTCTGGGGCTGGAGGAGATGTACAGTATGTGAGTTCCTCTGGCAGGGAACAGGGAGACACACTGTAAATAAGCAACTGCTGTTCTTATTACTTGCTCGGATGCATCGTATGTTATGGAAAACTATTTACAGATGGTTAATAGAGATTTGGGGAGATGCTCATAAAGGCAGCCTCTTCGTCTAGCTGTGCTCCACCCTGCTGTTTGCTACTCTGTGCATACATTAGTGCAGCTTCTTCCCTCCACACATTAGTAGTAAGTATGAAACACCAAGAACACCCTCTGTTTTTTCTGTAATTCTGTAATCTGCAATTTAATTGTTTTTTTTATATGTGCTGCTTTTGAATTATCTAGCTAATGAGATTTCACATTTGAAAAGTATGTTACCTGCATGTCTGTGTGGGTGGATTTAAAAACAAACAGTTTGCAGTGCTTTTGAAACTTTCTAAAATGAACAGTTGATAAAGCTTTAGTGACATTTCACTTTTTTTTTTTTTTTTTTTTTTTTGCTTATTTTAATTGCTTTGGTTTATTAAGCTTCCCTGTAGTAGAACCACATCTTGTGAACAGCAAACACAGTAAATAACCTCTGAGCAGTGTAAACTAAAGTGGAGTGTGTGCAATTCCATCCTGCCATTTGTTTTCCTTATTAGTCTTTTTTTTTTTTTTTTTTTTTTTTTTTTTTTAATCATTTCTTGCTTTCTTGACTTCATTGTTCCCGTTTCTTGAATTATGTGTTAATAATAAGAGCAAAGATGTACCAGTGTGATATAAAGATCTTTCTCTTCTTCTCCATGATACACTCAGAGTCAGTGATACGCCCTCATTTAGCACTTTTATGTGTTTCTTTGTTTTTGATAAGGCTCCACTTGTCATCGAATACATGCTGGCTACATTTCTTATCAGCGATGCAGTCTATTTGTTTGTGTGTGTTTTTATATTCACATCAAATATCTCTACAAAGATAGGAATATCTGACACGTCTGACCTTGTGGAGACCTTTGGTTGGTACAAATGAGAAAAACTTCAGCTTTCATAAAAGAAAACAAACATAAAAAAGAGCCAGATTTAGGTTTAAGCATAGCATTTGTGATCTACACTAACGATGTCGATGGAAAGTCCTCACAAACATACAGTAGTAAGACAAACCTTAAACCAGAACACAAGGCATAACTGGATATTTCTTCAGTTCTGTAGTTACTGTATCCTGTCTCTTATTTGAGTCTCATGGTGATCTCTCTATACATCATCCATCCATTTTAGAGCAAACTGAATCCCCTAAACGTGTCGCCGCCCATCCGAGCAGTGGACCAGGACAGGAACATTCAGCCTCCTTCAGATAGACCTGGCATTCTCTACTTTATTCTAGTTGGTGGGTATGAAAGGTTTAATAAATCTTAAATCTTCCAAAGAAATATTTCTCTTTTTTTAAGAGAAGATGCAAAGTAATTGGTATTTCTAACTGCCAACTCTCCTGTCACCTTCAGGCCAGCCAGCCGTCTACCCAGAGTTCTTTTCTTTGAACAGGACCACAGCAGAGCTCCGCCTCCTAAAGCCAGTGACGAGAGATTTGTACCAAAGCTTCAACCTCGTCATCAAGGTCATACATCTTATCTTGTGTGTACTATTATTTTCATTAGTCCTGTCTATTAACAACATCCTTTTGGATAAATAGCATTTGCTTAAATTGTTATATTGCTTGCAAGTGCAAATGTAAATACATAATGTAAAAATACATATGTATACATAACAGTAGCATTAAGACGCATGTATTTAACAACTCTGTTAGAGCACTTTAGATGGAGTTCTTTCTAATTACATTGCATTAACACTTACACTTGACCAATCAAACTCAATCCAAGGCTAATTATGGGAGATTGCATTAATTATCCACCAGCTCTTGTAGAGGATTTGCATTTCACTGTTCCGAATGGACTCAATATTCACAATTAGGGCAATTTAGATAGAAAATAAATCTAAAAGTAAATAGGAAACAGATCATTTTCAGTAGGATTTATTACACAGGAGAACATATAAACTGCTCTTGGACTAGCAGCAGAAAGAGAAATGTTTTGATCTATATTTGTGACTCCCACTAATTTGGCCAGCTGCATATCTGATAGCTGAATCCTAACCTCAGGACTTTCAAATGTGTCCAACTGACATCATTCAGAGCACAAAGGTTCATAACATTGTGCGTAAGTGTGCGTAGGTGTGGGGGCACGTGCTGTGGTAAATCAATATTAGCACATTTTATATGATATTCACTGAAGAGAGTTTGAAGTAGTAGTCAGGAAGGGAAAAAAGTACCAGCAAAGGAATTCAATGCAATACGCAGATGCACACAAGCATCTGTTGACTGTGCATGTTCAATCAAATGGAAGACGTGTCCTAATTCAGAGAGAGAGAGAGCAAGAGAGAGAGATATTGTTGAGGGAGGAGAAGGATGAGGAAGGCTTAAAGCATATCACTGTTCAACATGCAGCAGATGATTTTTTTTTTTTTTTTTTAGAAATGTTAAATTATAATATTTGCCCTATAAAGTGCAACATCCGCATTTGTCTGGATACATTATGTACTTGCTGCTCCAGAAAATCCATACCAGCATGTCAGAGGTGGTCTGAATACCAGCACTGAAAACAAATAAAATCTCTAAATTCTCTGCTAAACTCTGCTCTATAGTTCAAAGCATTTCTATTAAAAATGATTGGACATTAGCTACCGTGAGCTGTCAGAAAACTCAATTGAACTCACACAAACTCAATTGATGTCTCTGAAACTTTATGAACACATCTTCCATAACATATTCCCTCATTTGTTGTGATGATGGTGGTAAAAAGACGTACAACATCAGTATAAGAACTCAGATATCTATGCTGGCTTGACATCTGGTGAACGTGTATGTAGTAGCAAATGATTTACAAAGTAGTTATTAATGAACTAATACAGTCATTTACTGACACATTGTGCCTTGTAGATGGATTCACTGTAATCCTCGAAGAGACCACTCTCATCAGCATTGACTTTTTTATAGGATGATATGTGATCAGTCAAATAAACTGTTTATAGTGATGATTCCATCTAAGGGGACAAGTAGTCCAAAAAATTAAAAAGCCATCCACAGCTTCTATGACAACAGAACTACCTTTAATTTGTAACCCAGATCTTGCAAATATGTAAAACCTTCACAGAAATCATGTGTGTAATTATCATTAGTGCTGTTAACATAATCTAACTCGACATAGTATTTTAGAAAATCATTTAGTGTTCTAGTTTTATATAAACTCCATAAATGAATCAAAGACAAACACATCTATGTCTATATATCTATAGATTTCAAATAAATTTTCTGCCTCAAATGAAACATTTATCACAAGCAGCAGTTTAAACGATCAGATGATTGATGTTTGTAGAAGTGTGCATGCTAAGCGTTGTGCACTGTGTCAGGTTTTTGTGTGTGAATTAATCCTAATGCAACTCACTATGGTGTTGATTCTCTCTCCCATCGAGTTGTTTGTAAGCTGCTAGTATCATACTGAGACGTCCGACTTTCTGGGTATCATCACCACAGCATGTTTGCCTCCACTGTGTTTGTTTGCTTGTTTTCTTTTATTTTTTTATGTGCATGTGTTTTTGAGCAGGCCGAGCAGGATAACGGTCATCCTCTGCCTGCGTTCGCTGACCTGTGGATAGAGGTGTTGGATGAAAACAACCAGGCACCGTACTTCCATCAGCCAACCTACCAGGGCTTCATCAGCGAGTCAGCACCTGTGGGTGGCACCGTGTCTGGCAGAGCCAACCTCACGGCACCGCTAGCCATCATCGCCCTCGATAACGACATAGAGGAGGTAATAAAATACATTATCACTGTGCACACATTAACTCTGAGCAAAAGCTCGGTCTGTGTGGATGTTTTATTTTGTGAGTTATATACAGAATGCTTTACTACATGCGCTATAGTGGCACTTAAACAATGTTATTATGTTCACATTTGTATGTTTCAGCTTCAGCCAGGGGCTGTACCAGTAGGTGAACTTGTTGTGTGCTGTGTTTTTTTTTTTGTAATGTTTACTCTTCTTGGTTTGTTTGTTTGGTTTGAGGTGTGACAAATGCAATTAATTCACTCATCTGAAGAGGTTGTATTCAATCCTAATACATTATATTTGGCGTTTCCTTTCTTCACTCTTACAAAGGGAATTCCGCTGATCTTTCAAAATGTCAGCACCATTTGTTCAGTGAAAAGTCTTGCAGAATATTTTTATTAATAAATAAATAAAAAAGGTCTGCAGGCAGCAAAGTGGTGTAGCAGTTAGTATTGTTGCCTTACAGGAGCTCAGGATACTGTCGGTGTGGAGTTCCTTTGCATGTTTTCCCCGTGTCCATGTTGACGTCCTTCAACTTCTTTTTTTCCTGCCATCTCATTAAAACATGTGGGTGGATCAGCAATGCTGGATTGCCCCTAGGCATAAATGAGTGAAAGAATGAGTGTGTGAAGGTGTGTGTTTGTTCATGGTATCATGCAATGAAGTGGTTTCTTTTTCAGGGTGTATTCCTGCCTCACACACAGTGTTCTTCTGGATTTACTTCAACTGTAAGAAAAGTATAAATGAATGGAAAAGGTCTGTGGTAGAAAAATGTTCCCATGATGTCAAAACATAAGTAATACAAAGATGACCATCTCTTTTTTAGTGTTGCCTCGATATTTGAGGCTATGTGTATTGCTAGATATAAAGATGCCAAAATCTGTACTATAAGCTACAGGCTATATTTGGTCAATCAGAAATAAGACTACAGTGCTAGACTACAGACAAAAAAAAAAGGCAATTAGAAATAAGACTCGTAACATATTGATTGCTGAAAAACCAAATTTACTTCCATTAGTTCAGCTCACTTACTCAATTGACCCTTAGCCATGAGGTCCCTCTGGTCCTGGTCATTTCTTCCAATTAATTGTAGGCAGATGGGGAAAAAGTTTCCAAGGCTTGTGAATTGATGAAGGCTGATAGTCTTTGTGCAAAGGTGATGCACAGCTTGATCACAGTCTCATTTCCAGACACATGGAGTAAGTGGCTTTCTAGATTACCAATTGGGAAACACGGGCATTCAATTATGGTTGTCGTTGGAGGAAAGATGCTGCTCCAACACTGCCAAATTCCTCCATGGACTGGGTTTTGTACTTCAGTCATTAGTCAATTCATTGTGACTTCTTCTGATTACCTGCTGCAGCCCTTCTGATACAGCCATAGTATGAAAATACTACAAGCTCCTGAAAGCCCACATACACTTTTGTTTTTTTCACAGTAGGTGGGCTTGATGTAAAATGTGGACTGTAAAAGGAACTTATGCTAATGCACACATTAGCAGTGCTGAGTGTGATAAATTTATCTTTGGGCTTATTGTAACACCAAAGCCAAACGTGTCACGCTTTAAAGGTTATGATTGTGCGCGTGTGAAGATAACAGTAAATCATTAAGCAACCTTTTTGTACCCTTTTTATGTAATGGCTTTCGGTGCTGTATATTCATGCATTATGTTTTTAGCTTGTCCATGTGTCTGTCTGTCTCTTTAATTCAAGTTTTCAGTTCAAGTTTATTTGTATAGCGCTTTTTACAATGGACATTGTCTCAAAGCAGCTTTACAGAACGTAAACATAAAACAGAAGATAAGCATAAGGAGTAATATAGAGAATTAATATGATAAAAATTCTAAATTCAAAATATATATAGTTCACAGTGTGTGTGTACGTGTGTATGTATATGTGTTTATCCCCAATGAGCAAGTCTGAGGTGACTCAGGCAGCAGTGGCAAGGAAAAACTCCCTTAGATTGGTAAAGGAAGAAACCTTGAGAGGAACCAGACTCAAAGGGGAACCCATCCTCATATGGGTAAATCCTCCTTTAGCGTGATATCTCAAGAACGATTCACTGAATGTTTGCAAGATTTATTTAGGATCCAGTAGATGAACTGATTCGATTTTGGAATTGATCCAAGCACTATCAAGGTCACAGCGAGATCGAATGTAAATTGTATTTTTTTTTCTTCTTCCTTCTTGACTGAAAAAGATTTTGGTGGCCATTCAGGCAAACAAGAAAAAAATAGACTTGTTGATGGCGGATGCATCCCCGTCGACACCGTCGGTGTCGAGCTCTACTTGTTTTGAGTTTTTTTAATGCTTCATCTGTTTCCGCATTCATTTGCTCATTCACTTGAGGCTTTGTTTTGTAACGCATCTTACAACTGAAGTAGGATACAACAGAGCAATTGATGATTAAGTTTCTAAGTACCTAACAATGTTGTTAATGGGATTTGAACTCACAACCACAAAGTCTTAACCACTGATCCACCACATCCCACACAGTTTCTTTAACAGTGTTTTTTTCATCATCAGAACAATTTGAATGAATTTGTTTCTTAAGCAGACATTTTGACAAATGCAGGGAGCTCCTGTTTAATGAAAAGCCACTAACATGAATCTAATCATGGAGAGTGTGTTTGATGTTTTCGTGGGAGGACAGCCAAAGCAGAATATTATACAAAGTAATGACTAGAACCAGGTGTTCGTTGTGCTGATTGCCACGGACAGAGACAGAGAGTGTGAGTAAATTCCCGATTGTCTAATAGCATCTGTGTATTGTGAGTGCTAGAAACTCAGAAATGTCACAGTAACGGTCTTTTATTGCCTGCAACATTTCTCAGATGTTGAAAGGCGCTGAGATACGGCCATCTCTCTAAAAGACCCTTCCAGCATATAAGTGCTACATTTTTCCCTCAGTGTGAACACTGAACCATCTAGAACACTGCCACGTTCACTTTAAACCGCCCCATTTGTCTAAAACACAGAGCATGTAACAACTCCATCTCTCTCTTTAGCTTCTCATTCTGTTCTCAATCCCTCTTGCTCACTTGTTCTTCTTTTTTCCTTCTTACTTTCTCTGATTGGTGAGTGTGGTTAAGTCAATCTAAAGGAGACTGATGAGCTTATCTGATAGCAGACTAATGCAGATATTTAACCAGCAATGTAGCCATATTAGAGCACGCATATATAATCTCATCTCATCTCATTTTCTACCGATTATCCGAACTACCTCGGGTCACGGAGAGCCTGTGTCTATCTCAGGCGTCATTGGGGATCAAGGCAGGATAGACCCTGGACGGAGTGCCAACCCATCGCAGGGCACACACACACTCTCATTGACTCACACAATCACACACTACGGACAATTTTCCAGAGATGCCAATCAACCTACCATGCATGTCTTTGGACCGGGGGAGGAAACCGGAGCACCCGGAGGAAACCCCCGAGGCACGGGGAGAACATGCAAACTCCACACACACAAGGTGGAGGTGGGAATCGAACCCCCAACCCTGGAGGTGTGAGGCGAACGTGCTAACCACTAAGCCACCGTGCCCCCCCTCACATATATAATCATTATACACAAACTACACACTAAGTTATGTTTGGTACCACTGAATTATGGGATTTGTTTTGGGGATTTTTTTTTACTTGGTTTTAATTGTAGAATTTCCCCCACGTGTGTATGATGTGTGCCTTTATGCATGCGCTTGTGGGTGTGTGAGATTTGCAGAGTAAATGAAAAAGTTCTTCACTTCCTTTCATTCAGAGCTTTTTTCCCCTCATTTCAAGAGTAAAGACCCACAAGTGAAGATCACATTGAGTGACTACAACACCATCTTCTCCATCACCTCTACTGGAATCACACGTTACCTGCTACTGCTCAGACCTGTGGACAGAGAGATGCAGACCAACTACACCTTCAGGGTATGAACCATCCCACACAAACACACACATACACACACACACACACACATGTGCACATACATACAAACACATGCACACATGCACACACACACACACACACACACACACACACACACACACACACACACACACACACACCACACACACGTGTACATACATACAAACACACACACATGCAAACATCCACACGTGCACACAAACACACACATGTGCACATACACACAAACACACACACATGCAAACATCCACACGTGCACACAAACACACACACATGCACACATGCACACAAACACATGCATGTACACACACATACACACATGCACATACACACAAACACATGCATGTGCACACACATACAAACATGCACACATGCACACAAACATACATGTGCACACACACACGTGCACATACACACAAACACACACATACAAAATGCACACAAACACACTCGTGAACACATACATACACACACAAACACACACATACAAAATGCACACAAACACACTCGTGAACACATACATACACACACAAACACACGCACATACAAACATGCACACATGCACATACACACAAACACATGTGCACACACATATACAGTACATACACACGTGCACATACACACACACACAAGTGCACATACAAATACACACAAACGCACACACGTCTATATACACACACACATGCACAAACACACACACTGTTCTTCTATAGAGTATAATCTCTAAAACTATAATCTATAAACTTTTTAATGAGGATCATTCAGTGATACTGTGATGGCAGTAACAGCTGTTTTTCGCTGTTAGGCTCTGTTTTATTAGGATTTGTTGCAGCTTTGAAAACATCAATATCTCAGCATTTAAGCCACAAATCAGCATGACATCCCATGGTTGAAGGAACAAAACGAACAATTTGAGAATAAATCAAATGGTAAGAATGAATGGTGCTTGTTTTGAAGGCTGGCTGCTTATGCTTGCCTCTCTGCTGATCTTATATGCTGAGCAGGGCTTTACTTTCAAGCTGCTCCGCTCTCCATGGTGTTCTCACTCTCCCAGAAATGATTAATCGGCCTTAAACGGCTAGTCAGATCAGAGGAGGTGCGACAGGGCTTGGATCTTTCTGTCTGGAAAAAAAAGAAGGGTAGTGGCTGTCCTTGTCATTATGAATGTGTTTGTTTGGAAGCCAGACTCTCACAGACACTTTTAATGCTTGATGGTGGGGGATTGGATACTAATCAGGCACGTTAATGCCTTTGATGGTCTTAATAATAGGCTGCTTATCAACATGGGACAGGTCTCGTGTTGGATGCGATTCCATTTATAAAAGAAAGATTTGTGCTTAAACGAAACAGCGTGAAATTAGCTGATTGTGTTTAGGAGGAAGTTAAACAATTATGCCTAATTACGATGGCCGTAGATGTTGCTCTCATAATCAACCTCTTTTCCATTTAAATCCCCATGTTAAACCTACGTAGTAGGAGTTAAATCTATTTTAGGTGTATTTGTTCTTCAGGTTGCTTTTCAGCTTATTTAAAGCCTTTCTTTATTTGTATAATCTATCTATGTACACTATGTTCTCTTGTAGCTCAGTGAGCTCAATCAGGGGGATTATTGCAAATATGTGAAAAAGAACAACTGTGAAACGTAAATCGAATGGCAGCATGTGGATATGATCCTGGGTGGTGTAACATTAAATATTCAGCTGTAATAAACACTCTCCAAGTGCAGCAGTGCACTCTGTAGTGTTTTGGTCTTTGCCAGTCCTATTAGTTTGCTGATGTTAGACCAAATCTACATCGGAGTATTTTAGCAAAATAGACCACCCGCGATAATAACGGCAGTCATCGCATATTCATCCTGTCATTGTCTTATTGGTTTACAGTTGCATAATGTTTGAATAATGTCCCTGATTGTACTGATTAAATGAGAGTGACTATGATACTCATACTTTAGGAAATCTCCTGCAGGTTTAAATTCAGCAACTTCAAAGCTAAAGTCAAGCCTTCAAAGCCTCAGAGCGGGCACAATATCTCAGATGCACAGCGGCAGTCCATTGTGAAACAAGGCTGCTCCTTTCCTGCTCCTTTCAACCACATTAGTTCCTCAGCTCTACAGATTTAACCTACGTCAAAGAATCATGGAGTTGGATGAAACCCTGGTCCAGCGGTTAAAAAAGGCAGCTCATTATGTTCTTAAAGAATGAACAGCATTTGCATAGATTCATTGATAGAATCCATAAAAAAATTAAATTCAGTTCAGTTCAATGCAGTGTATACTGTAGGGTACATTTATCACAGGGCAGTGCCTCAGCGGCTAGTGCTCTGTGTTACTGATGAGGAGGTCAAGGGTTCAAGCATAAGGATCACCAAGCTGTCACTGCTGGGCTGTTGATCAAGGTCCTTAACCCTCTATGCTTCATGCTTCTGCTGTATCGTGGCTGACACTGTGTTCTGACCCCAGGTCCTAGCAAGCTGGGATATGTGAAGTAAAATAAAGGATTTCACTGTGCTGTAATGTATGTGAGACAAATAACAGCTTCTTCTTCTTTTAAAGTGGATGTGGAGCCATAGCAGCTTTTTATACCAGTCAGGATGAAAATCTAGAAACCTAACAACAAGCCAGAGGTGATCGTAGCAAGGATCTAGCAAGGATGCTCAAAAAAGAAACAAATTTTTCTTCTGGGCTACATATAGAGTATATAGCTGAATAAGGCAAACAGTACTATGTTTGTGTTGGAAAAGTGTTCTGTATGAGCATACTGCGAATAAGATCAAGGTTAGAAAGTACTCCAGCAGTCACTCATAGCACTCTCGTGCTCCGGGTGCACTCAGCTGTTTAGGCGCTGTACACAACAGATATAGGCCGCCTGCTAGTTCAGAGCTGTCTAAGATTTCGTGTGCAGGCACATTTTTGCATGTGAAGCTCTGCCTGTCCACGGTACAGACAGAAACACTCAGGTTTCACGTTCTGAATCATGAATCATCGATGTGAATCATACTTTTAGAGGCAGTGCTGGCACATATAGCCATTATCTCATCTCGGCTGAACTGCATTTGGTTGGGCTGAAATGTAATAAGAAGGTAGGATGGAATATTGTGATCGAATTTACACTTGCTGTAGCTAAAGAGTGATATTTTTGGTAATGTATTTCCAAACGCAGCATGTGATCAGGTAACAGTGTTTTTCTTCCAGTGATTAAACCATTTTTTTATTGTTACATTTACGGATTTCATACTGTAACCAGAAAACTTCATGTTTAAATTGACAACCTGCTGTTTTTTACAGCTCCGCTACACTGATTGCTGGTTGTCAGTGATAGTCTAAAGAGTGTGATTGGATATTATATATTCATATTATCTATATAGCCTTTGCTTTACAGTGCTGTACATGAGTCCTAGATAGATAGATAGATAGATAGATAGATAGATAGATAGATAGATAGATAGATAGATAGACAGATAGATACTGTAGCATCATATTTATATTCAGGAATCTGTTCACAGCTTTCAAAGTAGTTACCGTCTGGAACATTTCCTGCTGCTCCTACAGATGGTGGCCTCTGATGGCGTACAGCAGAGCGTGCCTGTAACGGTGAACATCCTGGTTATTGATGCTAACGACAACACGCCCACCTTCTCTCAGGTCTCCTACAATATCGAAGTGTTCACTAATATGCAGCCTGGAGAAACCGTAATACAGGTGAGCAGTACCTTTAAATACGAACTCTTCTTTAAACCTTCTAAAATGTTTCAACTACACATTGAATATATTGTATTATGTACATCATGAAGTGATGAATCATTGATTATGGAAAAAAAAAATCATCTAATTTCAGATTTTATCTAATCAGAAACCTAATACCTTGTACACAAATAGCTACCTGTCTGATGTTACTGGGTGTTTCATCATTGCTATTGGAAATGATTTGGGAGCTGTTCCACTGAAAAGTGAAGTGCTGTTTCAGCCTCTTTCTCGACACATCTGTTAACTTGCAGAGAGGGACGATTGTAAGCCGCATGAATGAAGCCTCATCAGTTTGATCAAAGACAGAGCTTTGCCACTCCAGACTTTTTACTTTGTCTTTTGAAGTTCCCAATGTACCAATGTATGTAAGGATGCCACTGGTTATAGACAGACAAAATACATACAATTTAAGTCGAAAGAATATACAATGGAAATCTGGACAGGATATATACTATATATATATATATATATATATATATATATATATATATATATATATATATATATATATAGTATATATCCTGTCCAGATTTCCAGCAATTTATAATATATATAAATATAATATATATCATATATATATATATACAGTATATATCCTGTCCAGAATGATAAGATATAAGCATTGTCTGATCTGATTCTGATGTTACACACCTGATCTCATTATTTGTTCCTGCCGGAATGTGTAACATGATAAGAAAAGTCTATACTTTCAATTCAATTTAATTCAAATCAATTCAATTCAGTTCAAATTTATTTGTATAGTGCTTTTAACAATCGAAATTGTCTCAAAACAGCTTTACAGAACATAAACATAAAGCAAAAGGTTAATATAAAGAATAATATAATACAAGAAATTCAAGATTAATATTAGATATATGTAAATGTGTTTGTATTTACCACGAATGAGCAAGTCTGAGGTGAATGGTGAAGGAAGAAACCTTGAGAGGAACTAGACTCAAGGGGAACCCATCCTCATTTGGGTGAAACTGGAGGGTGTGATTATAAATTTACAGTCTGACATATATTATTACAGTCAGTATACATATTAAGCCATACAGATTAGTGATGCGCGGGTCGGGTTTTTTCCAACCCGCGGGTCCCGCTTTTATGAAATTATTGGCCCGCCCCAGCCCGCCACGCAGTAAAGTGACAATTTCTTTACCTGCCCCAACCCGACCCACGGGTCCCGCGGGCGACCCGCGCATCACTAATACAGATCCTCTAAGGAAGGAACCTGGGATTAGTGTGTGAAAGCTGTGTGTTTTATTTCTCCAGTATTTCACAGAACCAAAATCGTCTTGAGAACAATGGTGTTAGTCAGTAATGATAAAGTGATATGCTAAGCTCAAAGTGGGACTTGTCAGGTAATCATCAGAATGCCACCAGGAAGTGTTGTTCTATTACTGTGTCTTTAATTAATGAATCGGCCTTCAGATATGTTTACAGCTCCTGCGGACTCAACTCAGCCATGGAATAAGCGCTTCCAGAATTTCATTTTGAGTTATATCTGATGTCCATTAATCAGAAAGATTTAACAGATAATTTAGATCTGATTCTTTATGTGTAAGATTACTTTCAACCCTTAAAAGTGTGTAATAGTGCTTGATGTGCATATTGTTTAAATTTAGAAATTCTTCTTCATAGATACTTACTGTAAATAGAGTCTTGTGGAGATCTGTAATGTTTTATTTAAAGCAGACAATTTTAAAGAAGCAAATACATCAATTTCTTTCATTCTTAGTTGTACCATAATCAGCAAGATTTTTTTGACCAATCACTTGCTTATTCAATCCAGTAAATAATTCAGTCTCATAGCATACCAGTATACCTTGTCTATAAACTACACTTCACTACAGATGGACATCGATGTCCTTTATGGTATTATTGTAGTTGCTCTTATTCTTAAAACTAAATGTTAGTGTGTGTATCGTGTATGTTCACATTTTGAAAGAGGTTAGTGAAGCCATGAACAGGTAATTGGAGTTGTAACAGGATCCTCTTAAAAGGGAAAGCGTTTGCCCTTTGTCTGTGTTATAGAAAAACATTACGGTTCTAGAAAACCCCTTTTTGTGAACAAATCAAAAGCACAGCAGCAGAGAGCCTCTTCACTTTGATGAAGTGGTGTGTATAGCAACCGAGCATAGATAATTATGTTTTGAATAAAACTTTAGCAGCAGTTTGGTCCTCAGGGAATGACTAAACAGGTAGCACTAGCTTTGTAAGACAGGCTGCAAAGTCAGCCGTTGATTTTATTACATGTCCTCAGTATGCTTAAGTTGTAAACAAGCAGGATGATGTTTTCTTTAGATCTACAGTTAGCGTCAGATTCTCAACGAGGCATCCATACCAAAGCCTTGCTTTAACACAGCTTTTTCTGTGACACCTTTCTTATACTCATAGGGAAGACTATCGGGTAATTTATAAGATACTTCCCATCAAAGGTTTATGGACATTTCTGCCTTTTTTAACATTTACAACTACTGGTTGATTTTTAACCAGCTGTCTAAGCTTTTGGAAAGTCCTACAAGAAGCACAGCAGAGCAGGTCCAGGGAAAGCCTTTAAAAACTAAATGCTCCTATAACTAAAGTGTGCATTTATATATGTTTCTTATTTATCATTTGTAGGTATGAGGGGAGTTCTGTTATAGCATTTAAATGCTCAATGTTAAATTCATAATGGACGCTTAGTTTATAGCCAAAAGAGTAATTGCCTCTTTTTTCAGGTAAACCTGTTAAAGTTTAAGTGCACTTTAAATTATAGGGTGTCAGTAGGTGACCTAAACTGCCTGTTGCAATTTTACCATTAATGGAAAGTGACTGGTGATGATCTTGTTATTTGGGTGGCTGTGATATGATCAGGGCTTCTAGAGAAGCTGTACATTTAAGAATTTTAAGCGCTTTTAATGGCCCCTTTATTAAATCTCATATGAGTACAGTTAGACACTAAAGCAAACTGTTTTATGGAAAATTGTCCTCTCCTCTTCACCGGTGTCCATTCCTGACTGCAGTCAATTTCTGACAGTGTTTGGCTGGATATTTTTGGTGGACTTTTCTGCACACAGCAGTGGCACTGAAGCAATATTGACTTTGACAATCTCAGCGTCACTGCTGTGCCAGATACACACATACCAATGAAACACACATTTCAGTGTCACTTTCTATTGATGGACAGTCGACAGGGGGTAGATAGATTGGGCAACAAATCGACTATGGAAAAACAAAACTACTATGGAAGCTGTACCTTACCATTTGGACACAATGTCTTCTTCATGCAATGTCTGTTAAATAGCTTAAAACCGTTTCTGTCTTTGATTCAAACAAAACTAATTAGAAAGGATTTTTTTGGAATTTATGAAGGCAGGCAAAACATTAAAAGTCAATATGTCTGCCCACATAATGATGAATACTGATGATTTTTAAGCATTGCCATGATTGTAACGAAACCTTATGACTTATTATGTCTTATAGGAATAGACTTTTGATATATTTAATCTGAATTAATAGATATTTCTGTTTTATTCCTGTTTTCTTTTAATTAGTTAACTGCTCAGGATCCTGATGAGGGCCTGAACGGTTTGGTGACCTATACCATCTTGGCAGGAGACCAGGGTCACTTTGTCATCAGTAGCCGTACAGGTCGAATCACCATAGCACCAGGAGTGAGTCTGAGCGTGGGTCGCTCCTACGCCCTGACCGTCAGAGCAGCTGATAATGCACCTGAGGCAGAGAGGAGGTCAGATGTTCTGTTTCATCCAGCCTAGTATCCTGTTGTCTATTTAAATAGTACTCGTATTATACTAATCCTCATGCAATTGTAGTAATGTTATTTAGTTTTCCTTTTGAAGAAATGATTTTATGCAATTTCTTTTAGGAGTTCCATAACTACAGTTTATATCGAGGTTCTACCTCCTAATAACCAGAGTCCTCCACGTTTTCCACTGACAACCTACAACATAGAGATCAGTGAGGCCATGAGGATTGGAGCCATCCTGCTCAATCTGCAGGTCAGACAGCAAGACTCACTGTAAACCTCAGAGATGGTGTAAAGGGAATATGCCTTCCCATGCTTACCGTACTAAAGATTTCCTCAATACTGTTCTTTATTACTTTTTCCTCCTGTTTATTTTCTCCCACTTTCTCAGTGTTGTCATTTAACAGTACTGTCCCTTTTGACCAAACTGTACAGTAGATATGTTTTTACAGTGGCAAAAAAAACCCCATTACTGAATAAAAGGGGCAGAGAAAACTAGACACTTTTCGACATGGAGCCCCCCTGGGAGAATGAAAGGTGTGAAGGCTTATGGATCGTATTAACTCGTATTTGAAGAGAAAGGCAGTGTGGGGGTTGATATTAACTTGCTTAATGAAATAAAATGGATACCATCCATGTTCCCTGACTCTATTTCTGTGTTTCTGTAGGCGATAGACCGTGAGCTAGATCCAATTACGTATCGTATTCTGAGTGGTGATCCACAGCAGATGTTCAACCTTTCTCAAACGTAAGTGTCCAGGTAATACACTATGTATCATTTCAAAGCTGCACTGTATTTCCATCGTCTACCGTCATTTCCATTCTGTTACATCTAACAAGCCGCACACTGTCTTAAAGAAAATGCATGAATTGCCTTGTTGGGAACATATATTAGTGAATTTAATTTTACCCTCATTAATGAGCCTGTGCCAGACCAAAATAGCTGCAGATGTGCTGAAGTAAGTACTGTGTATATTTTCTGCTTGATTAAATTTTTGTAGAAAGAGGAAAATGCAGAACTCGTCTCTAGCTTGTTATCTAATTACTTTAACAAGTGCTTCCTGTGACACTGCTCCTGTTACAAATCTCCAAGTTCTTTTCAGGTGCCAACAATTTGCATTTTCACACAAAAACTTGACCCGGCTGCCAGCGATTGAACTAATGTGGTGTGTGTTTTTCCAAGAGGCTTTAAAAATAATTTTCAGCAGCTTTGCTAAAAATCCGTCTGAGCAACACTAGACGGTTCCCCCAAGAGATGACAACAGTGTCTTTAGTGTCTCAGCATGAGAGTCGTGTAGCTTGTGTAACACTTTGTTTGCCAAGTGACTTGAAGTGTTTATATGATGCTCTTAGCAGTGAATGCCACTTGAGGTTCAACTGCTTATGTCAAAAGATTAAGAAGGGCAAAATGAATTATGACCCTCGTCTTTGCTATTGCATAGCAGCTATATGGCCTACAGGGGAGTGTTGGATAGAACAGCATCAAGACCAGACTAAAGCAAATTGGATTTTATATCTTCAGCTCTAAATGAAGGTTAAAGGTTTGAATAGCAAGCAGTTAGGAGTGTCTTCCCTTCTTAAAAACTACTCGAAATGCAATGGTCAGATGAGACCAAAATTTAAATGTCTGGAAATGTACAAATATACATTTATACATAAAAATGTACAAATATACAAATGGATATGTACAAATATACAAATATACATAAAAAAAGAAGGTATACAATGACAGGTACTAATACTCGCTGTAATGTTTGGCAGTGGATCATTGATGCATTGGCTGCTTTATGGCATCATGATGACATCATCAGACTATTCCATATAAGGATATTTTCTTATAGTCGTTAATAGGACTTACAACAAGATAATGATGCCAAACACATTTAAATGAAGACAGAAAAGTGTTAGCCATCTACAGTCAGCAAATTCTGAGATACTGTCCATATATGTACCAACAAAGAAATATAAAAGATATTGAAATGTTCTGGGGGTCACGGTGGCTTAGTGGTTAGCACGTTCGCCTCACACCTCCAGGGTTGGGGGTTCGATTCCCACCTCCGCCTTGTGTGTGTGGAGTTTGCATGTTCTCTCCGTGCCTCGGGGTTTCCTCCGGGTACTCCGGTTTCCTCCCCTGGTCTAAAGACATGCATGGTAGGTTGATTGGCATCTCTGGAAAATTGTCCCTAGTGTGTGATTGCATGAGTGAATGAGAGTGTGTGTGTGCCCTGCAATGGGTTGGCACTCCATTCAGGGTGTATCCTGCTGTGATGCCCAATGACGCCTGAGATGGGCACAGGCTCCCCGTGACCCGAGAAGTTCAGATAAGCGATAGAAAATGGGTGAATGAATGAATGAATGAAATGATCTGTATGAAGAATTGCTCCAAGTGTTTCCAGACTAGTTAGGCATCACAAGAAGAAGGTCAGCACTTTACCAAGAATTAATTTTATTTTATTTTATTTTTTGAATTCTATGTATTGCAGCAACGTTTTAGGTTTGAAAAACATTCCATTATACTACAGCTATAGAGAGTCTCCATATGTTGAGTCTTAAGATATCAGATTGATATATAAAATACATTTTATATATTCATTAGAGTTTACATTTTTGATAGATGTCAATCATTCTAGAGTGGACTTTACAGAATTCATGAAAGTTGGTCTGACTGTTTTCTTTATCCCTGAAGGGGGAATGTTGGAAATGCTTTCCTTAGTGCATTTTTTTTCTATTGCCGTGCCTTCCATATTAGCCTAGCTCTGCCCTAACAGTCATGGTGAAGTTATGCATGATGCCCTGCTGCTTGTCTCAGCTGAATTCTCCTTCTCGCTAGCCATACAGCCCTCAGGGAGCAAAAGCTAGAGAGAAAGAAAGTGACAAACGCATTCTAAATAGAGCTCTGGAGTAGTGCCAGTAAAACCTGAAAATGAAGGGCATGGGAGATTCACTTTGTAGCCTGGGTTGAACTCTGTGTGCAACCTGGCCATGTCAGCTTCACCAACAGTCTCTGCACCTCTGTCTCATTACATCTACAGAGCTGTGCTCATCTCTCAGCTCTCCACGCTCGCCTTTATTCACAGCCCAACGGCGTAGACGTGCAAGCGGGACACTTCAGACGAGCAGTGGGAAGATGAAAAGAAGGAGAAAGATAGAAAGTGAGAGCAAAACACAGGAAGGAGGCATATTTATAAGAAAACTAGATTAAATATTAACCTAAAGAGTTCTGTCAGGTTTTGAGGATACACATAGAAATATAAGCATGTTATGCTGGCTGTAATGACAGAATGCTGCAGCAAAACAACTCAGCCAGTAATGAGGAAGATGCTAGCTGTGAGACTTTAGGCTTTGCACCATTTTGCCATTCATTCTGTCTTTCCTGTTCTTTCTTCTCTGTGTTCTCACTGAGCAAAAATGTCATTCACATGAGATGCATCAGAAGACAGACTATATGAGGAAAAGGTATTTCTATTATCTGAAAACACATTTCTAGGATTTTCCACACTAGTTGAGAAAAGCAGATAGGACCAGACTTTGAAATGTTAAATACATTTGTCTTGGTCAGTTCAGCAACATTTCAATCACTGTTTTTATTTTACAGTGCGATTTCATGAGCCAGCAAGGACAGCTTTAATCTGTCATATCGAGGTCGTATGAGAAAATCTGTTTCTAGGGGTAATAAAATGAGAGTGCCAACACACACACACACACACACACACACACACACACACACACACACACACACAGAGAGAGAGAGAACAGCATAGCAGTTATCTCCACTATCAGATCCTTGCTGTATCTGATGTTTATGACAGCAGTGACAACAAGATCCAGTCGGCCATACTAGCCACAGAATCTCTCACAAAATCTCTCTTTCTCTCTCTCTCTCTCTCTCTCTCTCTCTCTCTCTCTCTCTCTCTCTCTCTCTCTCTCTCATACACACACACACACATAGACATATGAATACATATACACATACACAGGTTAAATCTGATGATGGGATGCTGCCAGGTTACTGTGAGCACATTTGTGCAAGCTGAACACGTTTAGAATAGACAGGGCCTCCCCATCCCTGCTCCACACTGCATTAATATACATGAAGACATTACAAAGGCTTATGATATTGCTGTTTTGTATGGAGATGGAGGTGAGGGGCTCCAGGGCTTTAGGCCAGCTGTAGCATGCGGGAAGCAGCAGCATGCTTTAACCGCCTACATCTGCCCTTTTTAGGCAGTTAACCAAGGCTTTATATGAGAGGATTGTTCCACGGTGCAGTGCTGATATTGCCTGGTCAGTAAATCACTCTATAAAGCACTTTTCATGGGCATCTTGAGAGCCGTTGATGTGTCCTACAGAGGCTTTTATCAATGATGGTGTTTTCATACCCCTGAGTTGGCTCTTTTTAATTAGAAGCCTAAAGTAGTAATGTATAATAAGACCATTTAGCAATTGTGTCTTTGGGTGTGCAGGCAGCTCCAGAATTATTGCAAAAAAAAAAAAAAAAAAAAAAAAAATGTCTTAGTAGTTAATTAACTTAAATTCAAAATAAAAATGAGAAAATGTTCATTTTTAATTTAAGTAGAATTATTTATAAGGCGATGGTGTTCAGCATTATATTTTTCCCATTTTTTATTTGAAAATTATATTAATTTATTTATTTTGTAAACGACAATTTATTTTTTTTTATATTATTTTTACAAAATCATGTGTCTCACAGGTATTGTTACTTTAAAAAGTAGCAATTAGTACTTTTTAGCTTTCAAGAACCTTTTTTATTTTAACATATCAGGCCTGAGTTTTCAAGGAGTGTGTGTGCGTGTGTATGTGTTTGCATGTGTGAGCGTGTGTTTGTGTGTGTGTTTGTGTGTGAGAAACAGCCAAGCAGTCACTAATTTTATGTACTGCTTGAAGAGATAAGAGAATGCAGAGCAAATCTGAGTTCACACCACAGTCTCTCACAATCTCTCCAGATTTTCCAGGGTCCTCTCTGTGGACTCTTCTCTGTTTCTTTCCCTACAGTGTTTAAATCAGGGGATTGGGATGGCCAGACCAAAAGCTTGTTTCTTGACCACTGAACCATGAACGGGTTGTTGCTTCTTGGCAGAGACAGCCAGTATTTAATGTCTCCTGGTACACAGAGTCCATGATGCCAGTTAAAAGTGGGGATTCAGTTGTTTTCTCCATTCTTTCATGCCATCTTGAATGTTTTGTTGCCAAAAAGGTCTATATTTCTTTTATGTGAAAATAGCCTGATAAACAGTTCTAGTAGCATCTGTAGGGCATTACATTTATGGTTAGATAAAAGAAAAGGCTTTCACTGGGTGCATCTTTCATGGAAGGAGCATCAGATTGCAGATTTGGAGACTCTTATGAATGCAACATTTTTGTAAATGTGAAGTGTGTGTAAATATCCATCCATCAGCCTTTTTTGCTTCTCTGACCATCCTCCTCATTCATTACAGAACAGCTTTTTATACAGCAGCTCAAAAGGAACACACTCGTGCTAGCTACAGTATTTAATGGTGGTTTAATAACTAATGTTACACAATCTCACGTACATAACATACATAATATTACAATACCAAGATTGTTAGCCTGAAGTTACGAAGCCAAAGCTTACTGTATGCAATATTTGTGACAGAAGTTGACAGAGTTGATTCCACTTGTCATTTCATCCCATGGAGCCTGTATAGCAAATGTCAAGTCCAGTTTGAACATTCTCAAAGAAATAATGTAAAATCCAAGCAGATTTAGAAAAGTTTTGGCACCTATGATTTGCAATGTAATTACTCTCTCTCTCTCATTCATTTTCTACCGCTTATCTGAACTATCTCGGGTCATAGGGAGCCTGTGCCTATCTCAGGCGTCATCGGGCATCAAGGCAGGATACACCCTGGACAGAGTGCCAACCCATCGCAGGGCACACACACACACACACACACTCTCATTCACTCACGCAATCACACACTACGGACAAGCAATGTAATTATGTTGATAAAAAACAATCTACTGTTAAATACTGAGCACAATACAAACCCCCTAAAAATAAAAGCTCCTAATGAGCTATAAGCACAGAAATATAATAAAATTATTATAAAATTTCATGTCTCTGGCAATGAAAAATATTTTTTTTAGCATTACAGCACCTGAGAAGATAAAATCTGGAGGCAAATTTTAGAAAAGGTGAATGAGTTAAGTGAGGTGACATGAAAATGGTTTGATATGAAGAAGATATTAACAGTGTATCCAGGTGGTGATGAACACCATGTGCATCACACAGGAAAAATGCTACCTTTAATTGTTTGTAGTTTCACAGCAAGTGTTTTAGCGTTTGTTAACCTAAAGTCTTTCACTCTCCCTGAGGCTGTCTTGGAAAAGAGGGATATGGAATATGTTATAAGGAAATCTGTTGTGTTCTGGAAGAATGTTGATGATGGCACACAACATGCCACAGCTCATTGTAGGATGAGACATACCAGACTGGTCACTTATCCCTCTCTAAGTCAAACCAGTAGCAGTTCAAAACACTGATGAAACCTGGACAAGCACAAAAAGTGGCACATGATCATTTTGTTGGTCGAATTAGTGCTGGCTCTGAAATGTTGCACAGCATTAAACGTAGATGCTGTAACAAATGGAACTGACTTTTTGAGCCAGCTTTCATTCTCTGAACAAAAATCATACCAGTCTTTAGATATCTGTTCCCTCCTAAGTGAAAGCTTGCTGTAGTTTAATGCCAGATCAGCCTGGGGCAGTGTTCTGGTGTAAAGCTTACCATATACACATACCAGCCTGCACTCGTTTTATACAGCACTATCCTTTTGTCTTCATTCAGTCTTATTTGTCTCAAATTATAGATTTATTTTGGCTTGTTTGCTTTCAGAGCATTTTTTATTAAGTCTATATTGACAATTCTAATACTTCTACCATTTTTTGCTCCTACAAACTCTTGCATTTGTTTTTATCCAACTTGATATAAATGAGGCCCAGTGGCAAGTGAATCTGGAGCTCATACAGAGACTAAACTAACTTGACCATCAAAGTTTTGACTTTAACATACTTTATAATGTCATTGCAAACTTTTGGCTAGAGATCAGATTATTGGACTATTCATTGCACCGGATGATTTACACGCTTTGAAAAATTAATGTATAAATAAATTAATTTCCTGCTTGAAAATACAACTTGGTCTAGAAGACAGGTCAGGATGCCCAAGTAGATGGAAAGAATTTGAGTTGCTACCACAAACGTAGCATCTTAGACAAGTCGTTTCAATAGAATAAATAAACACAAAAGATAATATAAGAAAAAAATTTAAATATATTTTTAAAAAAACATCTCCGTAAGCCACCAGTTTGACCAGCAATGTTAAGAGAGCTGGTCAAGAAAAACAAAAAACTATTGAATATTTTAGGACAGCTACTCTAAAATAATAATAAAAAATTTGCTTGTAATATTTGACAGCTGAGGTTGCAAGTGTATGAAGTGCAATACGTGTAAATGTTTATCAGATGTGTGTTTCACAATTTAGGAGTACTAATGATTCTTGGAAAAGGTCTTAGTGTAGAACTCTGAATGTGATGTTTGCAGTGTGTGTTATGGGATGTGGGATGTGGTGGGATGTGGTGGATATGGTAGCCTAGTGGTTAAGGTTAAGGTGTTGGGCTACCAATCGGAAGGTTGTGAGTTCGATTCCTACATCCACCAAGCTGCCACTGCTGGGCCCCTGAGCAAGGTCCTTAACCCTCAATTGCTCAGTTGTATAAAAATGAGATAAAAAAAAGTAAGTCGCTCTGGATAAGGGCGTCTGCTAAATGCTGTAAATGTAAATGTTATAGATGTGCTGTGGTGTAACTGTGGATGCTTTTCTGTCTTTCTGTTCAGTATAGGTCTACTGATCTTAGCAAAGGCATTGGACAGAGAGACCGTTGACCAATACCTGCTCCTTGTGACGGCCTCCGATGGACAACCCGGAGGGGTAAATCTCCAGCCGTCTTATCATTTAATACCCTTGCTCTGATGACTGTGGGGATATTTACTGATAGCATCACATACCTGGGAAACAGAGTGCATACAGTACCTTGCAATGAGGAACTGAATTTTGATTGCTTTAAATGTCTGTAAAACAAACATAGATAATTGAACACAGGTGAATGTAATCAGTAGAATGGGATCTGAGGAAGCAGGAGAT